>NW_026989823.1:0-63438 GCF_036321535.1 Camelus dromedarius | reverse complement strand
CTCAGTCTGTTACCTAGTGCCGGTTTGAAGTTCCTGCAGTTTTCACTGTCAAACCGAGTTGGAGCTAGTACCTCCCCATATAAATGTATGGAATGGAGTTTGCAACTGAAAAGAAACTTTGTGTTCCCAACAAGCTAGGTGAAGGACGGCTTTCACACACACTTATCTCTCAGAACTGAGCAAGTGGAGAGACGTTCGTTCATCTAGCACCAAGGGAACGGGTTGCAGGAGACACTTTTTCTCTGCTTTCTCAGTCTGTTTCCTAGTGCCGGTTTCAAGTTCCTGCAGTTTTCACTGTAAAACCGAGTTGGAGCTAGTACCTCCCCATATATATGTATGGAATGGAGTTTGCAACTGAAAAGAAACTTTGTGTTCCCAACAAGCTAGGTGAAGTACGGCTTTCACACACACTTATCTCTCAGAACTGAGCAAGTGGAGAGACGTTCGTTCATCTAGCACCAAGGGAACGGGTTGCAGGAGACACTTTTTCTCTGCTTTCTCAGTCTGTTTCCTAGTGCCGGTTTGAAGTTCCTGCAGTTTTCACTGTTAAACCGAGTTGGAGCTAGTACCTCCCCATATATATGTATGGAATGGAGTTTGCAACTGAAAAGAAACTTTGTGTTCCCAACAAGCTAGGTGAAGGACGGCTTTCACACACACATACCTCTCCGAACTGAGCAAGTGGAGAGACGTTCGTTTATGTAGCAACAAGGGAACGGGTTGCAGGAGACACTTTTTCCCTGCTTTCTCAGTCTGTTTCCTAGTGCCGGTTTGAAGTTCCTGCAGTTTTCACTGTCAAACCGAGTTGGAGCTAGTACCTCCCCATATATATGTATGGAATGGAGTTTGCAACTGAAAAGAAACTTTGTGTTCCCAACAAGCTAGGTGAAGGACGGCTTTCACACACACTTATCTCTCAGAACTGAGCAAGTGGAGAGACGTTCGTTCATCTAGCACCAAGGGAACGGGTTGCAGGAGACACTTTTTCTCTGCTTTCTCAGTCTGTTTCCTAGTGCCGGTTTGAAGTTCCTGCAGTTTTCACTGTCAAACCGAGTTGGAGCTAGTTCCTCCCCATATATATGTATGGAATGGAGTTTGCAACTGAAAAGAAACTTTGTGTTCCCAACAAGCTAGGTGAAGGACGGCTTTCACACACACTTATCTCTCAGAACTGAGCAAGTGGAGAGACGTTCGTTCATCTAGCACCAAGGGAACGGGTTGCAGGAGACACTTTTTCTCTGCTTTCTCAGTCTGTTTCCTAGTGCCGGTTTGAAGTTCCTGCAGTTTTCACTGTCAAACCGAGTTGGAGCTAGTACCTCCCCTTATATATGTATGGAATGGAGTTTGCAACTGAAAAGAAACTTTGTGTTCCCAACAAGCTAGGTGAAGGACGGCTTTCACACACACTTATCTCTCAGAACTGAGCAAGTGGAGAGACGTTCGTTCATCTAGCACCAAGGGAACGGGTTGCAGGAGACACTTTTTCTCTGCTTTCTCAGTCTGTTTCCTAGTGCCGGTTTGAAGTTCCTGCAGTTTTCACTGTCAAACCGAGTTGGAGCTAGTTCCTCCCCATATATATGTATGGAATGGAGTTTGCAACTGAAAAGAAACTTTGTGTTCCCAACAAGCTAGGTGAAGGACGGCTTTCACACACACTTATCTCTCAGAACTGAGCAAGTGGAGAGACGTTCGTTCATCTAGCACCAAGGGAACGGGTTGCAGGAGACACTTTTTCTCTGCTTTCTCAGTCTGTTTCCTAGTGCCGGTTTGAAGTTCCTGCAGTTTTCACTGTCAAACCGAGTTGGAGCTAGTACCTCCCCTTATATATGTATGGAATGGAGTTTGCAACTGAAAAGAAACTTTGTGTTCCCAACAAGCTAGGTGAAGGACGGCTTTCACACACACTTATCTCTCAGAACTGAGCAAGTGGAGAGACGTTCGTTCATCTAGCACCAAGGGAACGGGTTGCAGGAGACACTTTTTCTCTGCTTTCTCAGTCTGTTACCTAGTGCCGGTTTGAAGTTCCTGCAGTTTTCACTGTCAAACCGAGTTGGAGCTAGTTCCTCCCCATATATATGTATGGAATGGAGTTTGCAACTGAAAAGAAACTTTGTGTTCCCAACAAGCTAGGTGAAGGACGGCTTTCACACACACTTATCTCTCAGAACTGAGCAAGTGGAGAGACGTTCGTTCATCTAGCACCAAGGGAACGGGTTGCAGGAGACACTTTTTCTCTGCTTTCTCAGTCTTTTACCTAGTGCCGGTTTGAAGTTCCTGCAGTTTTCACTGTCAAACCGAGTTGGAGCTAGTACCTCCCCATATATATGTATGGAATGGAGTTTGCAACTGAAAAGAAACTTTGTGTTCCCAACAAGCTAGGTGAAGGACGGCTTTCACACACACTTATCTCTCAGAACTGAGCAAGTGGAGAGACGTTCTTTCATCTAGCACCAAGGGAACGGGTTGCAGCAGACACTTTTTCTCTGCTTTCTCAGTCTGTTTCCTAGTGCCGGTTTGAAGTTCCTGCAGTTTTCACTGTCAAACCGAGTTGGACCTAGTACCTCCCCATATAAATGTATGGAATGGAGTTTGCAACTGAAAAGAAACTTTGTGTTCCCAACAAGCTAGGTGAAGTACGGCTTTCACACACACATACCTCTCCGAACTGAGCAAGTGGAGAGACGTTCGTTTATGTAGCACCAAGGGAACGGGTTGCAGGAGACACTTTTTCCCTACTTTCTCAGTCTGTTTCCTAGTGCCGGTTTGAAGTTCCTGCAGTTTTCACTGTCAAACCGAGTTGGAGCTAGTACCTCCCCATATATATGTATGGAATGGAGTTTGCAACTGAAAAGAAACTTTGTGTTCCCAACAAGCTAGGTGAAGGACGGCTTTCACACACACTTATCTCTCAGAACTGAGCAAGTGGAGAGACGTTCGTTCATCTAGCACCAAGGGAACGGGTTGCAGGAGACACTTTTTCTCTGCTTTCTCAGTCTGTTACCTAGTGCCGGTTTGAAGTTCCTGCAGTTTTCACTGTCAAACCGAGTTGGAGCTAGTACCTCCCCATATAAATGTATGGAATGGAGTTTGCAACTGAAAAGAAACTTTGTGTTCCCAACAAGCTAGGTGAAGGACGGCTTTCACACACACTTATCTCTCAGAACTGAGCAAGTGGAGA
The DNA here is from genome assembly GCF_036321535.1 of Camelus dromedarius. Classification (NCBI taxonomy): domain Eukaryota; kingdom Metazoa; phylum Chordata; class Mammalia; order Artiodactyla; family Camelidae; genus Camelus; species Camelus dromedarius. The sequence continues at coordinate 60,260 of NW_026989823.1, read as the reverse complement.
GACGTTCGTTCATCTAGCACCAAGGGAACGGGTTGCAGGAGACACTTTTTCTCTGCTTTCTCAGTCTGTTTCCTAGTGCCGGTTTGAAGTTCCTGCAGTTTTCACTGTCAAACCGAGTTGGAGCTAGTACCTCCCCATATATATGTATGGAATGGAGTTTGCAACTGAAAAAAAACTTTGTGTTCCCAACAAGCTAGGTGAAGGACGGCTTTCACACACACTTATCTCTCAGAACTGAGCAAGTGGAGAGACGTTCGTTCATCTAGCACCAAGGGAACGGGTTGCAGGAGACACTTTTTCTCTGCTTTCTCAGTCTGTTTCCTAGTGCCGGTTTGAAGTTCCTGCAGTTTTCACTGTCAAACCGAGTTGGAGCTAGTTCCTCCCCATATATATGTATGGAATGGAGTTTGCAACTGAAAAGAAACTTTGTGTTCCCAACAAGCTAGGTGAAAGACGGCTTTCACACACACTTATCTCTCAAAACTGAGCAAGTGGAGAGACGTTCGTTCATCTAGCACCAAGGGAACGGGTTGCAGGAGACACTTTTTCTCTGCTTTCTCAGTCTGTTTCCCAGTGCCGGTTTGAAGTTCCTGCAGTTTTCACTGTAAAACCGAGTTGGAGCTAGTACCTCCCCATATATATGTATGGAATGGAGTTTGCAACTGAAAAGAAACTTTGTGTTCCCAACAAGCTAGGTGAAGGACGGCTTTCACACACACTTATCTCTCAGAACTGAGCAAGTGGAGAGACGTTCGTTCATGTAGCACCAAGGGAACGGGTTGCAGGAGAAACTTTTTCTCTGCTTTCTCAGTCTTTTTCCTAGTGCCGGTTTGAAGTTCTTGCAGTTTTCACTGTCAAACCGAGTTGGAGCTAGTACCTCCCCATATAAATGTATGGAATGGAGTTTGCAACTGAAAAAAAACTTTGTGTTCCCAACAAGCTAAGTGAAGGACGGCTTTCACACACACTTATCTCTCAGAACTGAGCAAGTGGAGAGACGTTCGTTCATCTAGCACCAAGGGAACGGGTTGCAGGAGACACTTTTTCTTTGCTTTCTCAGTCTGTTTCCTAGTGCCGTTTTGAAGTTCCTGCAGTTTTCACTGTCAAACCGAGTTGGAGCTAGTTCCTCCCCATATATATGTATGGAATGGAGTTTGCAACTGAAAAGAAACTTTGTGTTCCCAAGAAGCTAGGTGAAAGACGGCTTTCACACACACTTATCTCTCAAAACTGAGCAAGTGGAGAGACGTTCGTTCATCTAGCACCAAGGGAACGGGTTGCAGGAGACACTTTTTCTCTGCTTTCTCAGTCTGTTTCCCAGTGCCGGTTTGAAGTTCCTGCAGTTTTCACTGTAAAACCGAGTTGGAGCTACTACCTCCCCATATATATGTATGGAATGGAGTTTGCAACTGAAAAGAAACTTTGTGTTCCCAACAAGCTAGGTGAAGGACGGCTTTCACACACACTTATCTCTCAGAACTGAGCAAGTGGAGAGACGTTCGTTCATCTAGCACCAAGGGAACGGGTTGCAGGAGACACTTTTTCTCTGCTTTCTCAGTCTGTTACCTAGTGCCGGTTTGAAGTTCCTGCAGTTTTCACTGTCAAACCGAGTTGGAGCTAGTTCCTCCCCATATATATGTATGGAATGGAGTTTGCAACTGAAAAGAAACTTTGTGTTCCCAACAAGCTAGGTGAAGGACGGCTTTCACATACACTTATCTCTCAGAACTGAGCAAGTGGAGAGACGTTCGTTCATCTAGCACCAAGGGAACGGGTTGCAGGAGACACTTTTTCTCTGCTTTCTCAGTCTTTTACCTAGTGCCGGTTTGAAGTTCCTGCAGTTTTCACTGTCAAACCGAGTTGGAGCTAGTACCTCCCCATATATATGTATGGAATGGAGTTTGCAACTGAAAAGAAACTTTGTGTTCCCAACAAGCTAGGTGAAGGACGGCTTTCACACACACTTATCTCTCAGAACTGAGCAAGTGGAGAGACGTTCGTTCATCTAGCACCAAGGGAACGGGTTGCAGGAGACACTTTTTCTCTGCTTTCTCAGTCTGTTTCCTAGTGCCGGTTTGAAGTTCCTGCAGTTTTCACTGTAAAACCGAGTTGGAGCTAGTACCTCCCCATATATATGTATGGAATGGAGTTTGCAACTGAAAAGAAACTTTGTGTTCCCAACAAGCTAGGTGAAGGACGGCTTTCACACACACTTATCTCTCAGAACTGAGCAAGTGGAGAGACGTTCTTTCATCTAGCACCAAGGGAACGGGTTGCAGCAGACACTTTTTCTCTGCTTTCTCAGTCTGTTTCCTAGTGCCGGTTTGAAGTTCCTGCAGTTTTCACTGTCAAACCGAGTTGGACCTAGTACCTCCCCATATAAATGTATGGAATGGAGTTTGCAACTGAAAAGAAACTTTGTGTTCCCAACAAGCTAGGTGAAGTACGGCTTTCACACACACATACCTCTCCGAACTGAGCAAGTGGAGAGACGTTCGTTTATGTAGCACCAAGGGAACGGGTTGCAGGAGACACTTTTTCCCTACTTTCTCAGTCTGTTTCCTAGTGCCGGTTTGAAGTTCCTGCAGTTTTCACTGTCAAACCGAGTTGGAGCTAGTACCTCCCCATATATATGTATGGAATGGAGTTTGCAACTGAAAAGAAACTTTGTGTTCCCAACAAGCTAGGTGAAGGACGGCTTTCACACACACTTATCTCTCAGAACTGAGCAAGTGGAGAGACGTTCGTTCATCTAGCACCAAGGGAACGGGTTGCAGGAGACACTTTTTCTCTGCTTTCTCAGTCTGTTACCTAGTGCCGGTTTGAAGTTCCTGCAGTTTTCACTGTCAAACCGAGTTGGAGCTAGTACCTCCCCATATAAATGTATGGAATGGAGTTTGCAACTGAAAAGAAACTTTGTGTTCCCAACAAGCTAGGTGAAGGACGGCTTTCACACACACTTATCTCTCAGAACTGAGCAAGTGGAGAGACGTTCGTTCATCTAGCACCAAGGGAACGGGTTGCAGGAGACACTTTTTCTCTGCTTTCTCAGTCTGTTTCCTAGTGCCGGTTTGAAGTTCCTGCAGTTTTCACTGTCAAACCGAGTTGGAGCTAGTACCTCCCCATATATATGTATGGAATGGAGTTTGCAACTGAAAAAAAACTTTGTGTTCCCAACAAGCTAGGTGAAGGACGGCTTTCACACACACTTATCTCTCAGAACTGAGCAAGTGGAGAGACGTTCGTTCATCTAGCACCAAGGGAACGGGTTGCAGGAGACACTTTTTCTCTGCTTTCTCAGTCTGTTTCCTAGTGCCGGTTTGAAGTTCCTGCAGTTTTCACTGTCAAACCGAGTTGGAGCTAGTTCCTCCCCATATATATGTATGGAATGGAGTTTGCAACTGAAAAGAAACTTTGTGTTCCCAACAAGCTAGGTGAAAGACGGCTTTCACACACACCTATCTCTCAAAACTGAGCAAGTGGAGAGACGTTCGTTCATCTAGCACCAAGGGAACGGGTTGCAGGAGACACTTTTTCTCTGCTTTCTCAGTCTGTTTCCCAGTGCCGGTTTGAAGTTCCTGCAGTTTTCACTGTAAAACCGAGTTGGAGCTAGTACCTCCCCATATATATGTATGGAATGGAGTTTGCAACTGAAAAGAAACTTTGTGTTCCCAACAAGCTAGGTGAAGGACGGCTTTCACACACACTTATCTCTCAGAACTGAGCAAGTGGAGAGACGTTCGTTCATGTAGCACCAAGGGAACGGGTTGCAGGAGAAACTTTTTCTCTGCTTTCTCAGTCTTTTTCCTAGTGCCGGTTTGAAGTTCCTGCAGTTTTCACTGTCAAACCGAGTTGGAGCTAGTACCTCCCCATATAAATGTATGGAATGGAGTTTGCAACTGAAAAAAAACTTTGTGTTCCCAACAAGCTAAGTGAAGGACGGCTTTCACACACACTTATCTCTCAGAACTGAGCAAGTGGAGAGACGTTCGTTCATCTAGCACCAAGGGAACGGGTTGCAGGAGACACTTTTTCTCTGCTTTCTCAGTCTGTTTCCTAGTGCCGTTTTGAAGTTCCTGCAGTTTTCACTGTCAAACCGAGTTGGAGCTAGTTCCTCCCCATATATATGTATGGAATGGAGTTTGCAACTGAAAAGAAACTTTGTGTTCCCAAGAAGCTAGGTGAAAGACGGCTTTCACACACACTTATCTCTCAAAACTGAGCAAGTGGAGAGACGTTCGTTCATCTAGCACCAAGGGAACGGGTTGCAGGAGACACTTTTTCTCTGCTTTCTCAGTCTGTTTCCCAGTGTCGGTTTGAAGTTCCTGCAGTTTTCACTGTCAAACCGAGTTGGAGCTACTACCTCCCCATATATATGTATGGAATGGAGTTTGCAACTGAAAAGAAACTTTGTGTTCCCAACAAGCTAGGTGAAGGACGGCTTTCACACACACTTATCTCTCAGAACTGAGCAAGTGGAGAGACGTTCGTTCATCTAGCACCAAGGGAACGGGTTGCAGGAGACACTTTTTCTCTGCTTTCTCAGTCTGTTACCTAGTGCCGGTTTGAAGTTCCTGCAGTTTTCACTGTCAAACCGAGTTGGAGCTAGTTCCTCCCCATATATATGTATGGAATGGAGTTTGCAACTGAAAAGAAACTTTGTGTTCCCAACAAGCTAGGTGAAGGACGGCTTTCACATACACTTATCTCTCAGAACTGAGCAAGTGGAGAGACGTTCGTTCATCTAGCACCAAGGGAACGGGTTGCAGGAGACACTTTTTCTCTGCTTTCTCAGTCTTTTACCTAGTGCCGGTTTGAAGTTCCTGCAGTTTTCACTGTCAAACCGAGTTGGAGCTAGTACCTCCCCATATATATGTATGGAATGGAGTTTGCAACTGAAAAGAAACTTTGTGTTCCCAACAAGCTAGGTGAAGGACGGCTTTCACACACACTTATCTCTCAGAACTGAGCAAGTGGAGAGACGTTCGTTCATCTAGCACCAAGGGAACGGGTTGCAGGAGACACTTTTTCTCTGCTTTCTCAGTCTGTTTCCTAGTGCCGGTTTGAAGTTCCTGCAGTTTTCACTGTAAAACCGAGTTGGAGCTAGTACCTCCCCATATATATGTATGGAATGGAGTTTGCAACTGAAAAGAAACTTTGTGTTCCCAACAAGCTAGGTGAAGGACGGCTTTCACACACACTTATCTCTCAGAACTGAGCAAGTGGAGAGACGTTCTTTCATCTAGCACCAAGGGAACGGGTTGCAGCAGACACTTTTTCTCTGCTTTCTCAGTCTGTTTCCTACTGCCGGTTTGAAGTTCCTGCAGTTTTCACTGTCAAACCGAGTTGGACCTAGTACCTCCCCATATAAATGTATGGAATGGAGTTTGCAACTGAAAAGAAACTTTGTGTTCCCAACAAGCTAGGTGAAGTACGGCTTTCACACACACATACCTCTCCGAACTGAGCAAGTGGAGAGACGTTCGTTTATGTAGCACCAAGGGAACGGGTTGCAGGAGACACTTTTTCCCTACTTTCTCAGTCTGTTTCCTAGTGCCGGTTTGAAGTTCCTGCAGTTTTCACTGTCAAACCGAGTTGGAGCTAGTACCTCCCCATATATATGTATGGAATGGAGTTTGCAACTGAAAAGAAACTTTGTGTTCCCAACAAGCTAGGTGAAGGACGGCTTTCACACACACTTATCTCTCAGAACTGAGCAAGTGGAGAGACGTTCGTTCATCTAGCACCAAGGGAACGGGTTGCAGGAGACACTTTTTCTCTGCTTTCTCAGTCTGTTACCTAGTGCCGGTTTGAAGTTCCTGCAGTTTTCACTGTCAAACCGAGTTGGAGCTAGTACCTCCCCATATAAATGTATGGAATGGAGTTTGCAACTGAAAAGAAACTTTGTGTTCCCAACAAGCTAGGTGAAGGACGGCTTTCACACACACTTATCTCTCAGAACTGAGCAAGTGGAGAGACGTTCGTTCATCTAGCACCAAGGGAACGGGTTGCAGGAGACACTTTTTCTCTGCTTTCTCAGTCTGTTTCCTAGTGCCGGTTTGAAGTTCCTGCAGTTTTCACTGTCAACCCGAGTTGGAGCTAGTACCTCCCCATATATATGTATGGAATGGAGTTTGCAACTGAAAAAAAACTTTGTGTTCCCAACAAGCTAGGTGAAGGACGGCTTTCACACACACTTATCTCTCAGAACTGAGCAAGTGGAGAGACGTTCGTTCATCTAGCACCAAGGGAACGGGTTGCAGGAGAAACTTTTTCTCTGCTTTCTCAGTCTGTTTCCTAGTGCCGGTTTGAAGTTCCTGCAGTTTTCACTGTCAAACCGAGTTGGAGCTAGTTCCTCCCCATATATATGTATGGAATGGAGTTTGCAACTGAAAAGAAACTTTGTGTTCCCAACAAGCTAGGTGAAAGACGGCTTTCACACACACCTATCTCTCAAAACTGAGCAAGTGGAGAGACGTTCGTTCATCTAGCACCAAGGGAACGGGTTGCAGGAGACACTTTTTCTCTGCTTTCTCAGTCTGTTTCCTAGTGCCGGTTTGAAGTTCCTGCAGTTTTCACTGTCAAACAGAGTTGGAGCTAGTTCCTCCCCATATATATGTATGGAATGGAGTTTGCAACTGAAAAGAAACTTTGTGTTCCCAACAAGCTAGGTGAAGGACGGCTTTCACACACACTTATCTCTCAGAACTGAGCAAGTGGAGAGACGTTCGTTCATCTAGCACCAAGGGAACGGGTTGCAGGAGACACTTTTTCTCTGCTTTCTCAGTCTGTTTCCTAGTGCCGGTTTGAAGTTCCTGCAGTTTTCACTGTCAAACCGAGTTGGAGCTAGTACCTCCCCTTATATATGTATGGAATGGAGTTTGCAACTGAAAAGAAACTTTGTGTTCCCAACAAGCTAGGTGAAGGACGGCTTTCACACACACTTATCTCTCAGAACTGAGCAAGTGGAGAGACGTTCGTTCATCTAGCACCAAGGGAACGGGTTGCAGGAGACACTTTTTCTCTGCTTTCTCAGTCTGTTACCTAGTGCCGGTTTGAAGTTCCTGCAGTTTTCACTGTCAAACCGAGTTGGAGCTAGTTCCTCCCCATATATATGTATGGAATGGAGTTTGCAACTGAAAAGAAACTTTGTGTTCCCAACAACCTAGGTGAAGGACGGCTTTCACACACACTTATCTCTCAGAACTGAGCAAGTGGAGAGACGTTCGTTCATCTAGCACCAAGGGAACGGGTTGCAGGAGACACTTTTTCTCTGCTTTCTCAGTCTGTTTCCTAGTGCCGGTTTGAAGTTCCTGCAGTTTTCACTGTCAAACCGAGTTGGAGCTAGTACCTCCCCTTATATATGTATGGAATGGAGTTTGCAACTGAAAAGAAACTTTGTGTTCCCAACAAGCTAGGTGAAGGACGGCTTTCACACACACTTATCTCTCAGAACTGAGCAAGTGGAGAGACGTTCGTTCATGTAGCACCAAGGGAACGGGTTGCAGGAGACACTTTTTCTCTGCTTTCTCAGTCTGTTACCTAGTGCCGGTTTGAAGTTCCTGCAGTTTTCACTGTCAAACCGAGTTGGAGCTAGTACCTCCCCATATATATGTATGGAATGGAGTTTGCAACTGAAAAGAAACTTTGTGTTCCCAACAAGCTATGTGAAGGACGGCTTTCACACACACTTATCTCTCAGAACTGAGCAAGTGGAGAGACGTTCGTTCATCTAGCACCAAGGGAACGGGTTGCAGGAGACACTTTTTCTCTGCTTTCTCAGTCTGTTTCCTAGTGCCGGTTTGAAGTTCCTGCAGTTTTCACTGTCAAACCGAGTTGGAGCTAGTACCTCCCCATATAAATGTATGGAATGGAGTTTGCAACTGAAAAGAAACTTTGTGTTCCCAACAAGCTAGGTGAAGGACGGCTTTCACACACACTTATCTCTCAGAACTGAGCAAGTGGAGAGACGTTCGTTCATCTAGCACCAAGGGAACGGGTTGCAGGAGACACTTTTTCTCTGCTTTCTCAGTCTGTTACCTAGTGCCGGTTTGAAGTTCCTGCAGTTTTCACTGTCAAACCGAGTTGGAGCTAGTACCTCCCCATATAAATGTATGGAATGGAGTTTGCAACTGAAAAGAAACTTTGTGTTCCCAACAAGCTAGGTGAAGGACGGCTTTCACACACACTTATCTCTCAGAACTGAGCAAGTGGAGAGACGTTCGTTCATCTAGCACCAAGGGAACGGGTTGCAGGAGACACTTTTTCTCTGCTTTCTCAGTCTGTTTCCTAGTGCCGGTTTGAAGTTCCTGCAGTTTTCACTGTAAAACCGAGTTGGAGCTAGTACCTCCCCATATATATGTATGGAATGGAGTTTGCAACTGAAAAGAAACTTTGTGTTCCCAAAAAGCTAGGTGAAGGACGGCTTTCACACACACTTATCTCTCAGAACTGAGCAAGTGGAGAGACGTTCGTTCATCTAGCACCAAGGGAACGGGTTGCAGGAGACACTTTTTCTCTGCTTTCTCAGTCTGTTTCCTAGTGCCGGTTTGAAGTTCCTGCAGTTTTCACTGTTAAACCGAGTTGGAGCTAGTACCTCCCCATATATATGTATGGAATGGAGTTTGCAACTGAAAAGAAACTTTGTGTTCCCAACAAGCTAGGTGAAGGACGGCTTTCACACACACATACCTCTCCGAACTGAGCAAGTGGAGAGACGTTCGTTTATGTAGCACCAAGGGAACGGGTTGCAGGAGACACTTTTTCCCTGCTTTCTCAGTCTGTTTCCTAGTGCCGGTTTGAAGTTCCTGCAGTTTTCACTGTAAAACCGAGTTGGAGCTAGTACCTCCCCATATATATGTATGGAATGGAGTTTGCAACTGAAAAGAAACTTTGTGTTCCCAACAAGCTAGGTGAAGGTCGGCTTTCACACACACTTATCTCTCAGAACTGAGCAAGTGGAGAGACGTTCGTTCATCTAGCACCAAGGGAACGGGTTGCAGGAGACACTTTTTCTCTGCTTTCTCAGTCTGTTTCCTAGTGCCGGTTTGAAGTTCCTGCAGTTTTCACTGTCAAACCGAGTTGGAGCTAGTTCCTCCCCATATATATGTATGGAATGGAGTTTGCAACTGAAAAGAAACTTTGTGTTCCCAACAAGCTAGGTGAAAGACGTCTTTCACACACACTTATCTCTCAAAACTGAGCAAGTGGAGAGACGTTCGTTCATCTAGCACCAAGGGAACGGGTTGCAGGAGACACTTTTTCTCTGCTTTCTCAGTCTGTTTCCTAGTGCCGGTTTGAAGTTCCTGCAGTTTTCACTGTAAAACCGAGTTGGAGCTAGTACTTCCCCTTATATATGTATGGAATGGAGTTTGCAACTGAAAAGAAACTTTGTGTTCCCAACAAGCTAGGTGAAGGACGGATTTCACACACACTTATCTCTCAGAACTGAGCAAGTGGAGAGACGTTCGTTCATGTAGCACCAAGGGAACGGGTTGCAGGAGACACTTTTTCTCTGCTTTCTCTGTCTGTTACCTAGTGCCGGTTTGAAGTTCCTGCAGTTTTCACTGTCAAACCGAGTTGGAGCTAGTACCTCCCCATATAAACGTATGGAATGGAGTTTGCAACTGAAAAGAAACTTTGTGTTCCCAACAAGCTAGGTGAAGGACGGCTTTCACACACACTTATCTCTCAGAACTGAGCAAGTGGAGAGACGTTCGTTCATCTAGCACCAAGGGAACGGGTTGCAGGAGACACTTTTTGTCTGCTTTCTCAGTCTGTTACCTAGTGCCGGTTTGAAGTTCCTGCAGTTTTCACTGTCAAACCGAGTTGGAGCTAGTACCTCCCCATATAAATGTATGGAATGGAGTTTGCAACTGAAAAGAAACTTTGTGTTCCCAACAAGCTATGTGAAGGATGGCTTTCACACACACTTATCTCTCAGAACTGAGCAAGTGGAGAGACGTTCGTTCATCTAGCACCAAGGGAACGGGTTGCAGGAGACACTTTTTCTCTGCTTTTTCAGTCTGTTACCTAGTGCCGGTTTGAAGTTCCTGCAGTTTTCACTGTCAAACCGAGTTGGAGCTAGTACCTCCCCATATAAATGTATGGAATGGAGTTTGCAACTGAAAAGAAACTTTGTGTTCCCAACAAGCTAGGTGAAGTACGGCTTTCACACACACTTATCTCTCAGAACTGAGCAAGTGGAGAGACGTTCGTTCATCTAGCACCAAGGGAACGGGTTGCAGGAGACACTTTTTCTCTGCTTTCTCAGTCTGTTACCTAGTGCCGGTTTGAAGTTCCTGCAGTTTTCACTGTCAAACCGAGTTGGAGCTAGTACCTCCCCATATAAATGTATGGAATGGAGTTTGCAACTGAAAAGAAACTTTGTGTTCCCAACAAGCTAGGTGAAGGACGGCTTTCACACACACTTATCTCTCAGAACTGAGCAAGTGGAGAGACGTTCGTTCATCTAGCACCAAGGGAACGGGTTGCAGGAGACACTTTTTCTCTGCTTTCTCAGTCTTTTACCTAGTGCCGGTTGGAAGTTCCTGCAGTTTTCACTGTCAAACCGAGTTGGAGCTAGTACCTCCCCGTATATATGTATGGAATGGAGTTTGCAACTGAAAAGAAACTTTGTGTTCCCAACAAGCTATGTGAAGGACGGCTTTCACACACACTTATCTCTCAGAACTGAGCAAGTGGAGAGACGTTCGTTCATCTAGCACCAAGGGAACGGGTTGCAGGAGACACTTTTTCTCTGCTTTCTCAGTCTGTTACCTAGTGCCGGTTTGAAGTTCCTGCAGTTTTCACTGTCAAACAGAGTTGGAGCTAGTACCTCCCCATATAAATGTATGGAATGGAGTTTGCAACTGAAAAGAAACTTTGTGTTCCCAACAAGCTAGGTGAAGGACGGCTTTCACACACACTTATCTCTCAGAACTGAGCAAGTGGAGAGACGTTCGTTCATCTAGCACCAAGGGAACGGGTTGCAGGAGACACTTTTTCTCTGCTTTCTCAGTCTGTTACCTAGTGCCGGTTTGAAGTTCCTGCAGTTTTCACTGTCAAACCGAGTTGGAGCTAGTACCTCCCCATATAAATGTATGGAATGGAGTTTGCAACTGAAAAGAAACTTTGTGTTCCCAACAAGCTAGGTGAAGGACGGCTTTCACACACACTTATCTCTCAGAACTGAGCAAGTGGAGAGACGTTCGTTCATCTAGCACCAAGGGAACGGGTTGCAGGAGACACTTTTTCTCTGCTTTCTCAGTCTTTTACCTAGTGCCGGTTTGAAGTTCCTGCAGTTTTCACTGTCAAACCGAGTTGGAGCTAGTACCTCCCCGTATATATGTATGGAATGGAGTTTGCAACTGAAAAGAAACTTTGTGTTCCCAACAAGCTATGTGAAGGACGGCTTTCACACACACTTATCTCTCAGAACTGAGCAAGTGGAGAGACGTTCGTTCATCTAGCACCAAGGGAACGGGTTGCAGGAGACACTTTTTCTCTGCTTTCTCAGTCTGTTACCTAGTGCCGGTTTGAAGTTCCTGCAGTTTTCACTGTCAAACCGAGTTGGAGCTAGTACCTCCCCATATAAATGTATGGAATGGAGTTTGCAACTGAAAAGAAACTTTGTGTTCCCAACAAGCTAGGTGAAGGACGGCTTTCACACACACTTATCTCTCAGAACTGAGCAAGTGGAGAGACGTTCGTTCATCTAGCACCAAGGGAACGGGTTGCAGGAGACACTTTTTCTCTGCTTTCTCAGTCTGTTTCCTAGTGCCGGTTTCAAGTTCCTGCAGTTTTCACTGTAAAACCGAGTTGGAGCTAGTACCTCCCCATATATATGTATGGAATGGAGTTTGCAACTGAAAAGAAACTTTGTGTTCCCAACAAGCTAGGTGAAGTACGGCTTTCACACACACTTATCTCTCAGAACTGAGCAAGTGGAGAGACGTTCGTTCATCTAGCACCAAGGGAACGGGTTGCAGGAGACACTTTTTCTCTGCTTTCTCAGTCTGTTTCCTAGTGCCGGTTTGAAGTTCCTGCAGTTTTCACTGTTAAACCGAGTTGGAGCTAGTACCTCCCCATATATATGTATGGAATGGAGTTTGCAACTGAAAAGAAACTTTGTGTTCCCAACAAGCTAGGTGAAGGACGGCTTTCACACACACATACCTCTCCGAACTGAGCAAGTGGAGAGACGTTCGTTTATGTAGCAACAAGGGAACGGGTTGCAGGAGACACTTTTTCCCTGCTTTCTCAGTCTGTTTCCTAGTGCCGGTTTGAAGTTCCTGCAGTTTTCACTGTCAAACCGAGTTGGAGCTAGTACCTCCCCATATATATGTATGGAATGGAGTTTGCAACTGAAAAGAAACTTTGTGTTCCCAACAAGCTAGGTGAAGGACGGCTTTCACACACACTTATCTCTCAGAACTGAGCAAGTGGAGAGACGTTCGTTCATCTAGCACCAAGGGAACGGGTTGCAGGAGACACTTTTTCTCTGCTTTCTCAGTCTGTTTCCTAGTGCCGGTTTGAAGTTCCTGCAGTTTTCACTGTCAAACCGAGTTGGAGCTAGTTCCTCCCCATATATATGTATGGAATGGAGTTTGCAACTGAAAAGAAACTTTGTGTTCCCAACAAGCTAGGTGAAGGACGGCTTTCACACACACTTATCTCTCAGAACTGAGCAAGTGGAGAGACGTTCGTTCATCTAGCACCAAGGGAACGGGTTGCAGGAGACACTTTTTCTCTGCTTTCTCAGTCTGTTTCCTAGTGCCGGTTTGAAGTTCCTGCAGTTTTCACTGTCAAACCGAGTTGGAGCTAGTACCTCCCCTTATATATGTATGGAATGGAGTTTGCAACTGAAAAGAAACTTTGTGTTCCCAACAAGCTAGGTGAAGGACGGCTTTCACACACACTTATCTCTCAGAACTGAGCAAGTGGAGAGACGTTCGTTCATCTAGCACCAAGGGAACGGGTTGCAGGAGACACTTTTTCTCTGCTTTCTCAGTCTGTTTCCTAGTGCCGGTTTCAAGTTCCTGCAGTTTTCACTGTCAAACCGAGTTGGAGCTAGTTCCTCCCCATATATATGTATGGAATGGAGTTTGCAACTGAAAAGAAACTTTGTGTTCCCAACAAGCTAGGTGAAGGACGGCTTTCACACACACTTATCTCTCAGAACTGAGCAAGTGGAGAGACGTTCGTTCATCTAGCACCAAGGGAACGGGTTGCAGGAGACACTTTTTCTCTGCTTTCTCAGTCTGTTTCCTAGTGCCGGTTTGAAGTTCCTGCAGTTTTCACTGTCAAACCGAGTTGGAGCTAGTACCTCCCCTTATATATGTATGGAATGGAGTTTGCAACTGAAAAGAAACTTTGTGTTCCCAACAAGCTAGGTGAAGGACGGCTTTCACACACACTTATCTCTCAGAACTGAGCAAGTGGAGAGACGTTCGTTCATCTAGCACCAAGGGAACGGGTTGCAGGAGACACTTTTTCTCTGCTTTCTCAGTCTGTTACCTAGTGCCGGTTTGAAGTTCCTGCAGTTTTCACTGTCAAACCGAGTTGGAGCTAGTTCCTCCCCATATATATGTATGGAATGGAGTTTGCAACTGAAAAGAAACTTTGTGTTCCCAACAAGCTAGGTGAAGGACGGCTTTCACACACACTTATCTCTCAGAACTGAGCAAGTGGAGAGACGTTCGTTCATCTAGCACCAAGGGAACGGGTTGCAGGAGACACTTTTTCTCTGCTTTCTCAGTCTTTTACCTAGTGCCGGTTTGAAGTTCCTGCAGTTTTCACTGTCAAACCGAGTTGGAGCTAGTACCTCCCCATATATATGTATGGAATGGAGTTTGCAACTGAAAAGAAACTTTGTGTTCCCAACAAGCTAGGTGAAGGACGGCTTTCACACACACTTATCTCTCAGAACTGAGCAAGTGGAGAGACGTTCTTTCATCTAGCACCAAGGGAACGGGTTGCAGCAGACACTTTTTCTCTGCTTTCTCAGTCTGTTTCCTAGTGCCGGTTTGAAGTTCCTGCAGTTTTCACTGTCAAACCGAGTTGGACCTAGTACCTCCCCATATAAATGTATGGAATGGAGTTTGCAACTGAAAAGAAACTTTGTGTTCCCAACAAGCTAGGTGAAGTACGGCTTTCACACACACATACCTCTCCGAACTGAGCAAGTGGAGAGACGTTCGTTTATGTAGCACCAAGGGAACGGGTTGCAGGAGACACTTTTTCCCTACTTTCTCAGTCTGTTTCCTAGTGCCGGTTTGAAGTTCCTGCAGTTTTCACTGTCAAACCGAGTTGGAGCTAGTACCTCCCCATATATATGTATGGAATGGAGTTTGCAACTGAAAAGAAACTTTGTGTTCCCAACAAGCTAGGTGAAGGACGGCTTTCACACACACTTATCTCTCAGAACTGAGCAAGTGGAGAGACGTTCGTTCATCTAGCACCAAGGGAACGGGTTGCAGGAGACACTTTTTCTCTGCTTTCTCAGTCTGTTACCTAGTGCCGGTTTGAAGTTCCTGCAGTTTTCACTGTCAAACCGAGTTGGAGCTAGTACCTCCCCATATAAATGTATGGAATGGAGTTTGCAACTGAAAAGAAACTTTGTGTTCCCAACAAGCTAGGTGAAGGACGGCTTTCACACACACTTATCTCTCAGAACTGAGCAAGTGGAGAGACGTTCGTTCATCTAGCACCAAGGGAACGGGTTGCAGGAGACACTTTTTCTCTGCTTTCTCAGTCTGTTTCCTAGTGCCGGTTTGAAGTTCCTGCAGTTTTCACTGTCAAACCGAGTTGGAGCTAGTACCTCCCCATATATATGTATGGAATGGAGTTTGCAACTGAAAAAAAACTTTGTGTTCCCAACAAGCTAGGTGAAGGACGGCTTTCACACACACTTATCTCTCAGAACTGAGCAAGTGGAGAGACGTTCGTTCATCTAGCACCAAGGGAACGGGTTGCAGGAGACACTTTTTCTCTGCTTTCTCAGTCTGTTTCCTAGTGCCGGTTTGAAGTTCCTGCAGTTTTCACTGTCAAACCGAGTTGGAGCTAGTTCCTCCCCATATATATGTATGGAATGGAGTTTGCAACTGAAAAGAAACTTTGTGTTCCCAACAAGCTAGGTGAAAGACGGCTTTCACACACACTTATCTCTCAAAACTGAGCAAGTGGAGAGACGTTCGTTCATCTAGCACCAAGGGAACGGGTTGCAGGAGACACTTTTTCTCTGCTTTCTCAGTCTGTTTCCCAGTGCCGGTTTGAAGTTCCTGCAGTTTTCACTGTAAAACCGAGTTGGAGCTAGTACCTCCCCATATATATGTATGGAATGGAGTTTGCAACTGAAAAGAAACTTTGTGTTCCCAACAAGCTAGGTGAAGGACGGCTTTCACACACACTTATCTCTCAGAACTGAGCAAGTGGAGAGACGTTCGTTCATGTAGCACCAAGGGAACGGGTTGCAGGAGAAACTTTTTCTCTGCTTTCTCAGTCTTTTTCCTAGTGCCGGTTTGAAGTTCTTGCAGTTTTCACTGTCAAACCGAGTTGGAGCTAGTACCTCCCCATATAAATGTATGGAATGGAGTTTGCAACTGAAAAAAAACTTTGTGTTCCCAACAAGCTAAGTGAAGGACGGCTTTCACACACACTTATCTCTCAGAACTGAGCAAGTGGAGAGACGTTCGTTCATCTAGCACCAAGGGAACGGGTTGCAGGAGACACTTTTTCTTTGCTTTCTCAGTCTGTTTCCTAGTGCCGTTTTGAAGTTCCTGCAGTTTTCACTGTCAAACCGAGTTGGAGCTAGTTCCTCCCCATATATATGTATGGAATGGAGTTTGCAACTGAAAAGAAACTTTGTGTTCCCAAGAAGCTAGGTGAAAGACGGCTTTCACACACACTTATCTCTCAAAACTGAGCAAGTGGAGAGACGTTCGTTCATCTAGCACCAAGGGAACGGGTTGCAGGAGACACTTTTTCTCTGCTTTCTCAGTCTGTTTCCCAGTGCCGGTTTGAAGTTCCTGCAGTTTTCACTGTAAAACCGAGTTGGAGCTACTACCTCCCCATATATATGTATGGAATGGAGTTTGCAACTGAAAAGAAACTTTGTGTTCCCAACAAGCTAGGTGAAGGACGGCTTTCACACACACTTATCTCTCAGAACTGAGCAAGTGGAGAGACGTTCGTTCATCTAGCACCAAGGGAACGGGTTGCAGGAGACACTTTTTCTCTGCTTTCTCAGTCTGTTACCTAGTGCCGGTTTGAAGTTCCTGCAGTTTTCACTGTCAAACCGAGTTGGAGCTAGTTCCTCCCCATATATATGTATGGAATGGAGTTTGCAACTGAAAAGAAACTTTGTGTTCCCAACAAGCTAGGTGAAGGACGGCTTTCACATACACTTATCTCTCAGAACTGAGCAAGTGGAGAGACGTTCGTTCATCTAGCACCAAGGGAACGGGTTGCAGGAGACACTTTTTCTCTGCTTTCTCAGTCTTTTACCTAGTGCCGGTTTGAAGTTCCTGCAGTTTTCACTGTCAAACCGAGTTGGAGCTAGTACCTCCCCATATATATGTATGGAATGGAGTTTGCAACTGAAAAGAAACTTTGTGTTCCCAACAAGCTAGGTGAAGGACGGCTTTCACACACACTTATCTCTCAGAACTGAGCAAGTGGAGAGACGTTCGTTCATCTAGCACCAAGGGAACGGGTTGCAGGAGACACTTTTTCTCTGCTTTCTCAGTCTGTTTCCTAGTGCCGGTTTGAAGTTCCTGCAGTTTTCACTGTAAAACCGAGTTGGAGCTAGTACCTCCCCATATATATGTATGGAATGGAGTTTGCAACTGAAAAGAAACTTTGTGTTCCCAACAAGCTAGGTGAAGGACGGCTTTCACACACACTTATCTCTCAGAACTGAGCAAGTGGAGAGACGTTCTTTCATCTAGCACCAAGGGAACGGGTTGCAGCAGACACTTTTTCTCTGCTTTCTCAGTCTGTTTCCTAGTGCCGGTTTGAAGTTCCTGCAGTTTTCACTGTCAAACCGAGTTGGACCTAGTACCTCCCCATATAAATGTATGGAATGGAGTTTGCAACTGAAAAGAAACTTTGTGTTCCCAACAAGCTAGGTGAAGTACGGCTTTCACACACACATACCTCTCCGAACTGAGCAAGTGGAGAGACGTTCGTTTATGTAGCACCAAGGGAACGGGTTGCAGGAGACACTTTTTCCCTACTTTCTCAGTCTGTTTCCTAGTGCCGGTTTGAAGTTCCTGCAGTTTTCACTGTCAAACCGAGTTGGAGCTAGTACCTCCCCATATATATGTATGGAATGGAGTTTGCAACTGAAAAGAAACTTTGTGTTCCCAACAAGCTAGGTGAAGGACGGCTTTCACACACACTTATCTCTCAGAACTGAGCAAGTGGAGAGACGTTCGTTCATCTAGCACCAAGGGAACGGGTTGCAGGAGACACTTTTTCTCTGCTTTCTCAGTCTGTTACCTAGTGCCGGTTTGAAGTTCCTGCAGTTTTCACTGTCAAACCGAGTTGGAGCTAGTACCTCCCCATATAAATGTATGGAATGGAGTTTGCAACTGAAAAGAAACTTTGTGTTCCCAACAAGCTAGGTGAAGGACGGCTTTCACACACACTTATCTCTCAGAACTGAGCAAGTGGAGAGACGTTCGTTCATCTAGCACCAAGGGAACGGGTTGCAGGAGACACTTTTTCTCTGCTTTCTCAGTCTGTTTCCTAGTGCCGGTTTGAAGTTCCTGCAGTTTTCACTGTCAAACCGAGTTGGAGCTAGTACCTCCCCATATATATGTATGGAATGGAGTTTGCAACTGAAAAAAAACTTTGTGTTCCCAACAAGCTAGGTGAAGGACGGCTTTCACACACACTTATCTCTCAGAACTGAGCAAGTGGAGAGACGTTCGTTCATCTAGCACCAAGGGAACGGGTTGCAGGAGACACTTTTTCTCTGCTTTCTCAGTCTGTTTCCTAGTGCCGGTTTGAAGTTCCTGCAGTTTTCACTGTCAAACCGAGTTGGAGCTAGTTCCTCCCCATATATATGTATGGAATGGAGTTTGCAACTGAAAAGAAACTTTGTGTTCCCAACAAGCTAGGTGAAAGACGGCTTTCACACACACCTATCTCTCAAAACTGAGCAAGTGGAGAGACGTTCGTTCATCTAGCACCAAGGGAACGGGTTGCAGGAGACACTTTTTCTCTGCTTTCTCAGTCTGTTTCCCAGTGCCGGTTTGAAGTTCCTGCAGTTTTCACTGTAAAACCGAGTTGGAGCTAGTACCTCCCCATATATATGTATGGAATGGAGTTTGCAACTGAAAAGAAACTTTGTGTTCCCAACAAGCTAGGTGAAGGACGGCTTTCACACACACTTATCTCTCAGAACTGAGCAAGTGGAGAGACGTTCGTTCATGTAGCACCAAGGGAACGGGTTGCAGGAGAAACTTTTTCTCTGCTTTCTCAGTCTTTTTCCTAGTGCCGGTTTGAAGTTCCTGCAGTTTTCACTGTCAAACCGAGTTGGAGCTAGTACCTCCCCATATAAATGTATGGAATGGAGTTTGCAACTGAAAAAAAACTTTGTGTTCCCAACAAGCTAAGTGAAGGACGGCTTTCACACACACTTATCTCTCAGAACTGAGCAAGTGGAGAGACGTTCGTTCATCTAGCACCAAGGGAACGGGTTGCAGGAGACACTTTTTCTCTGCTTTCTCAGTCTGTTTCCTAGTGCCGTTTTGAAGTTCCTGCAGTTTTCACTGTCAAACCGAGTTGGAGCTAGTTCCTCCCCATATATATGTATGGAATGGAGTTTGCAACTGAAAAGAAACTTTGTGTTCCCAAGAAGCTAGGTGAAAGACGGCTTTCACACACACTTATCTCTCAAAACTGAGCAAGTGGAGAGACGTTCGTTCATCTAGCACCAAGGGAACGGGTTGCAGGAGACACTTTTTCTCTGCTTTCTCAGTCTGTTTCCCAGTGTCGGTTTGAAGTTCCTGCAGTTTTCACTGTCAAACCGAGTTGGAGCTACTACCTCCCCATATATATGTATGGAATGGAGTTTGCAACTGAAAAGAAACTTTGTGTTCCCAACAAGCTAGGTGAAGAACGGCTTTCACACACACTTATCTCTCAGAACTGAGCAAGTGGAGAGACGTTCGTTCATCTAGCACCAAGGGAACGGGTTGCAGGAGACACTTTTTCTCTGCTTTCTCAGTCTGTTACCTAGTGCCGGTTTGAAGTTCCTGCAGTTTTCACTGTCAAACCGAGTTGGAGCTAGTTCCTCCCCATATATATGTATGGAATGGAGTTTGCAACTGAAAAGAAACTTTGTGTTCCCAACAAGCTAGGTGAAGGACGGCTTTCACATACACTTATCTCTCAGAACTGAGCAAGTGGAGAGACGTTCGTTCATCTAGCACCAAGGGAACGGGTTGCAGGAGACACTTTTTCTCTGCTTTCTCAGTCTTTTACCTAGTGCCGGTTTGAAGTTCCTGCAGTTTTCACTGTCAAACCGAGTTGGAGCTAGTACCTCCCCATATATATGTATGGAATGGAGTTTGCAACTGAAAAGAAACTTTGTGTTCCCAACAAGCTAGGTGAAGGACGGCTTTCACACACACTTATCTCTCAGAACTGAGCAAGTGGAGAGACGTTCGTTCATCTAGCACCAAGGGAACGGGTTGCAGGAGACACTTTTTCTCTGCTTTCTCAGTCTGTTTCCTAGTGCCGGTTTGAAGTTCCTGCAGTTTTCACTGTAAAACCGAGTTGGAGCTAGTACCTCCCCATATATATGTATGGAATGGAGTTTGCAACTGAAAAGAAACTTTGTGTTCCCAACAAGCTAGGTGAAGGACGGCTTTCACACACACTTATCTCTCAGAACTGAGCAAGTGGAGAGACGTTCTTTCATCTAGCACCAAGGGAACGGGTTGCAGCAGACACTTTTTCTCTGCTTTCTCAGTCTGTTTCCTACTGCCGGTTTGAAGTTCCTGCAGTTTTCACTGTCAAACCGAGTTGGACCTAGTACCTCCCCATATAAATGTATGGAATGGAGTTTGCAACTGAAAAGAAACTTTGTGTTCCCAACAAGCTAGGTGAAGTACGGCTTTCACACACACATACCTCTCCGAACTGAGCAAGTGGAGAGACGTTCGTTTATGTAGCACCAAGGGAACGGGTTGCAGGAGACACTTTTTCCCTACTTTCTCAGTCTGTTTCCTAGTGCCGGTTTGAAGTTCCTGCAGTTTTCACTGTCAAACCGAGTTGGAGCTAGTACCTCCCCATATATATGTATGGAATGGAGTTTGCAACTGAAAAGAAACTTTGTGTTCCCAACAAGCTAGGTGAAGGACGGCTTTCACACACACTTATCTCTCAGAACTGAGCAAGTGGAGAGACGTTCGTTCATCTAGCACCAAGGGAACGGGTTGCAGGAGACACTTTTTCTCTGCTTTCTCAGTCTGTTACCTAGTGCCGGTTTGAAGTTCCTGCAGTTTTCACTGTCAAACCGAGTTGGAGCTAGTACCTCCCCATATAAATGTATGGAATGGAGTTTGCAACTGAAAAGAAACTTTGTGTTCCCAACAAGCTAGGTGAAGGACGGCTTTCACACACACTTATCTCTCAGAACTGAGCAAGTGGAGAGACGTTCGTTCATCTAGCACCAAGGGAACGGGTTGCAGGAGACACTTTTTCTCTGCTTTCTCAGTCTGTTTCCTAGTGCCGGTTTGAAGTTCCTGCAGTTTTCACTGTCAAACCGAGTTGGAGCTAGTACCTCCCCATATAAATGTATGGAATGGAGTTTGCAACTGAAAAAAAACTTTGTGTTCCCAACAAGCTAGGTGAAGGACGGCTTTCACACACACTTATCTCTCAGAACTGAGCAAGTGGAGAGACGTTCGTTCATCTAGCACCAAGGGAACGGGTTGCAGGAGACACTTTTTCTCTGCTTTCTCAGTCTGTTTCCTAGTGCCGGTTTGAAGTTCCTGCAGTTTTCACTGTCAAACCGAGTTGGAGCTAGTTCCTCCCAATATATATGTATGGAATGGAGTTTGCAACTGAAAAGAAACTTTGTGTTCCCAACAAGCTAGGTGAAAAACGGCTTTCACACACACTTATCTCTCAAAACTGAGCAAGTGGAGAGACGTTCGTTCATCTAGCACCAAGGGAACGGGTTGCAGGAGACACTTTTTCTCTGCTTTCTCAGTCTGTTTCCCAGTGCCGGTTTGAAGTTCCTGCAGTTTTCACTGTAAAACCGAGTTGGAGCTAGTACCTCCCCATATATATGTATGGAATGGAGTTTGCAACTGAAAAGAAACTTTGTGTTCCCAACAAGCTAGGTGAAGGACGGCTTTCACACACACTTATCTCTCAGAACTGAGCAAGTGGAGAGACGTTCGTTCATCTAGCACCAAGTGAACGGGTTGCAGGAGACACTTTTTCTCTGCTTTCTCAGTCTTTTACCTAGTGCCGGTTTGAAGTTCCTGCAGTTTTCACTGTCAAACCGAGTTGGAGCTAGTACCTCCCCATATATATGTATGGAATGGAGTTTGCAACTGAAAAGAAACTTTGTGTTCCCAACAAGCTATGTGAAGGACGGCTTTCACACACACTTATCTCTCAGAACTGAGCAAGTGGAGAGACGTTCGTTCATCTAGCACCAAGGGAACGGGTTGCAGGAGACACTTTTTCTCTGCTTTCTCAGTCTTTTACCTAGTGCCGGTTTGAAGTTCCTGCAGTTTTCACTGTCAAACCGAGTTGGAGCTAGTACCTCCCCATATATATGTATGGAATGGAGTTTGCAACTGAAAAGAAACTTTGTGTTCCCAACAAGCTAGGTGAAGGACGGCTTTCACACACACTTATCTCTCAGAACTGAGCAAGTGGAGAGACGTTCGTTCATCTAGCACCAAGGGAACGGGATGCAGGAGACACTTTTTCTCTGCTTTCTCAGTCTGTTTCCTAGTGCCGGTTTGAAGTTCCTGCAGTTTTCACTGTAAAACCGGGTTGGAGCTAGTACCTCCCCATATATATGTATGGAATGGAGTTTGCAACTGAAAAGAAACTTTGTGTTCCCAACAAGCTAGGTGAAGGACGGCTTTCACACACACTTATCTCTCAGAACTGAGCAAGTGGAGAGACGTTCGTTCATCTAGCACCAAGGGAACGGGTTGCAGGAGACACTTTTTCTCTGCTTTCTCAGTCTGTTTCCTAGTGCCGGTTTGAAGTTCCTGCAGTTTTCACTGTCAAACCGAGTTGGACCTAGTACCTCCCCATATATATGTATGGAATGGAGTTTGCAACTGAAAAGAAACTTTGTGTTCCCAACAAGCTAGGTGAAGGACGGCTTTCACACACACTTATCTCTCAGAACTGAGCAAGTGGAGAGACGTTCGTTCATCTAGCACCAAGGGAACGGGTTGCAGGAGACACTTTTTCTCTGCTTTCTCAGTCTTTTACCTAGTGCCGGTTTGAAGTTCCTGCAGTTTTCACTGTCAAACCGAGTTGGAGCTAGTACCTCCCCATATATATGTATGGAATGGAGTTTGCAACTGAAAAGAAACTTTGTGTTCCCAACAAGCTAGGTGAAGGACGGCTTTCACACACACTTATCTCTCAGAACTGAGCAAGTGGAGAGACGTTCGTTCATCTAGCACCAAGGGAACGGGTTGCAGGAGACACTTTTTCTCTGCTTTCTCAGTCTGTTTCCTAGTGCCGGTTTGAAGTTCCTGCAGTTTTCACTGTAAAACCGAGTTGGAGCTAGTACCTCCCCATATATATGTATGGAATGGAGTTTGCAACTGAAAAGAAACTTTGTGTTCCCAACAAGCTAGGTGAAGGACGGCTTTCACACACACTTATCTCTCAGAACTGAGCAAGTGGAGAGACGTTCGTTCATCTAGCACCAAGGGAACGGGCTGCAGGAGACACTTTTTCTCTGCTTTCTCAGTCTGTTTCCTAGTGCCGGTTTGAAGTTCCTGCAGTTTTCACTGTAAAACCGAGTTGGAGCTAGTACCTCCCCATATATATGTATGGAATGGAGTTTGCAACTGAAAAGAAACTTTGTGTTCCCAACAAGCTAGGTGAAGGACGGCTTTCACACACACTTATCTCTCAGAACTGAGCAAGTGGAGAGACGTTCGTTCTTCTAGCACCAAGGGAACGGGTTGCAGGAGACACTTTTTCTCTGCTTTCTCAGTCTGTTTCCCAGTGCCGGTTTGAAGTTCCTGCAGTTTTCACTGTCAAACCGAGTTGGAGCTAGTACCTCCCCATATATATGTATGGAATGGAGTTTGCAACTGAAAAGAAACTTTGTGTTCCCAACAAGGTAGGTGAAGGACGGCTTTCACACACACTTATCTCTCAGAACTGAGCAAGTGGAGAGACGTTCGTTCATCTAGCACCAAGGGAACGGGTTGCAGGAGACACTTTTTCTCTGCTTTCTCAGTCTGTTTCCTAGTGCCGGTTTGAAGTTCCTACAGTTTTCACTGTCAAACCGAGTTGGAGCTAGTACCTCCCCATATAAATGTATGGAATGGAGTTTGCAACTGAAAAGAAACTTTGTGTTCCCAACAAGCTAGGTGAAGGACGGCTTTCACACACACTTATCTCTCAGAACTGAGCAAGTGGAGAGACGTTCGTTCTTCTAGCACCAAGGGAACGGGTTGCAGGAGACACTTTTTCTCTGCTTTCTCAGTCTGTTTCCCAGTGCCGGTTTGAAGTTCCTGCAGTTTTCACTGTAAAACCGAGTTGGAGCTAGTACCTCCCCATATATATGTATGGAATGGAGTTTGCAACTGAAAAGAAACTTTGTGTTCCCAACAAGCTAGGTGAAGGACGGCTTTCACACACACTTATCTCTCAGAACTGAGCAAGTGGAGAGACGTTCGTTCATCTAGCACCAAGGGAACGGGTTGCAGGAGACACTTTTTCTCTGCTTTCTCAGTCTGTTACCTAGTGCCGGTTTGAAGTTCCTGCAGTTTTCACTGTCAAACCGAGTTGGAGCTAGTACCTCCCCATATAAATGTATGGAATGGAGTTTGCAACTGAAAAGAAACTTTGTGTTCCCAACAAGCTAGGTGAAGTACGGCTTTCACACACACTTATCTCTCAGAACTGAGCAAGTGGAGAGACGTTCGTTCATCTAGCACCAAGGGAACGGGTTGCAGGAGACACTTTTCCTCTGCTTTCTCAGTCTGTTTCCTAGTGCCGGTTTGAAGTTCCTGCAGTTTTCACTGTAAAACCGAGTTGGAGCTAGTACCTCCCCATATATATGTATATAATGGAGTTTGCAACTGAAAAGAAACTTTGTGTTCCCAACAAGCTAGGTGAAGGACGGCTTTCACACACACTTATCTCTCAGAACTGAGCAAGTGGAGAGACGTTCGTTCTTCTAGCACCAAGGGAACGGGTTGCAGGAGACACTTTTTCTCTGCTTTCTCAGTCTGTTTCCCAGTGCCGGTTTGAAGTTCCTGCAGTTTTCACTGTCAAACCGAGTTGGAGCTAGAACCTCCCCATATATATGTATGGAATGGAGTTTGCAACTGAAAAGAAACTTTGTGTTCCCAACAAGCTAGGTGAAGGACGGCTTTCACACACACTTATCTCTCAGAACTGAGCAAGTGGAGAGACGTTCGTTCATCTAGCACCAAGGGAACGGGTTGCAGGAGACACTTTTTCTCTGCTTTCTCAGTCTGTTTCCTAGTGCCGGTTTGAAGTTCCTGCAGTTTTCACTGTCAAACCGAGTTGGAGCTAGTTCCTCCCCATATATATGTATGGAATGGAGTTTGCAACTGAAAAGAAACTTTGTGTTCCCAACAAGCTAGGTGAAGGACGGCTTTCACACACACTTATCTCTCAGAACTGAGCAAGTGGAGAGACGTTCGTTCATCTAGCACCAAGGGAACGGGTTGCAGGAGACACTTTTTCTCTGCTTTCTCAGTCTGTTTCCTAGTGCCGGTTTGAAGTTCCTGCAGTTTTCACTGTCAAACCGAGTTGGAGCTAGTACCTCCCCATATAAATGTATGGAATGGAGTTTGCAACTGAAAAGAAACTTTGTGTTCCCAACAAGCTAGGTGAAGGACGGCTTTCACACACACTTATCTCTCAGAACTGAGCAAGTGGAGAGACGTTCGTTCATCTAGCACCAAGGGAACGGGTTGCAGGAGACACTTTTTCTCTGCTTTCTCAGTCTGTTTCCTAGTGCCGGTTTGAAGTTCCTGCAGTTTTCACTGTCCAACCGAGTTGGAGCTAGTACCTCCCCATATAAATGTATGGAATGGAGTTTGCAACTGAAAAGAAACTTTGTGTTCCCAACAAGCTAGGTGAAGGACGGCTTTCACACACACTTATCTCTCAGAACTGAGCAAGTGGAGAGACGTTCGTTCATCTAGCACCAAGGGAACGGGTTGCAGGAGACACTTTTTCTCTGCTTTCTCAGTCTGTTTCCTAGTGCCGGTTTGAAGTTCCTGCAGTTTTCACTGTCCAACCGAGTTGGAGCTAGTACCTCCCCATATAAATGTATGGAATGGAGTTTGCAACTGAAAAGAAACTTTGTGTTCCCAACAAGCTAGGTGAAGGACGGCTTTCACACACACTTATCTCTCAGAACTGAGCAAGTGGAGAGACGTTCGTTCATCTAGCACCAAGGGAACGGGTTGCAGGAGACACTTTTTCTCTGCTTTCTCAGTATGTTTCCTAGTGCCGGTTTGAAGTTCCTGCAGTTTTCACTGTAAAACCGAGTTGGAGCTAGTACCTCCCCATATATATGTATGGAATGGAGTTTGCAACTGAAAAGAAACTTTGTGTTCCCAACAAGCTAGGTGAAGGACGGCTTTCACACACACTTATCTCTCAGAACTGAGCAAGTGGAGAGACGTTCGTTCTTCTAGCACCAAGGGAACGGGTTGCAGGAGACACTTTTTCTCTGCTTTCTCAGTCTGTTTCCCAGTGCCGGTTTGAAGTTCCTGCAGTTTTCACTGTCAAACCGAGTTGGAGCTAGTACCTCCCCATATATATTTATGGAATGGAGTTTGCAACTGAAAATAAACTTTGTGTTCCCAACAAGCTAGGTGAAGGATGGCTTTCACACACACATACCTCTCCGAACTGAGCAAGTGGAGAGACGTTCGTTTATGTAGCACCAAGGGAACGGGTTGCAGGAGACACTTTTTCCCTGCTTTCTCAGTCTGTTTCCTAGTGCCGGTTTGAAGTTCCTGCAGTTTTCACTGTCAAACCGAGTTGGAGCTAGTTCCTCCCCATATATATGTATGGAATGGAGTTTGCAACTGAAAAGAAACTTTGTGTTCCCAACAAGCTAGGTGAAGGACGGCTTTCACACACACTTATCTCTCAGAACTGAGCAAGTGGAGAGACGTTCGTTCATCTAGCACCAAGGGAACGGGTTGCAGGAGACACTTTTTCTCTGCTTTCTCAGTCTGTTTCCTAGTGCCGGTTTGAAGTTCCTGCAGTTTTCACTGTCAAACCGAGTTGGAGCTAGTACCTCCCCATATAAATGTATGGAATGGAGTTTGCAACTGAAAAGAAACTTTGTGTTCCCAACAAGCTAGGTGAAGGACGGCTTTCACACACACTTATCTCTCAGAACTGAGCAAGTGGAGAGACGTTCGTTCATCTAGCACCAAGGGAACGGGTTGCAGGAGACACTTTTTCTCTGCTTTCTCAGTCTGTTTCCTAGTGCCGGTTTGAAGTTCCTGCAGTTTTCACTGTCAAACCGAGTTGGAGCTAGTACCTCCCCATATAAATGTATGGAATGGAGTTTGAAACTGAAAAGAAACTTTGTGTTCCCAACAAGCTAGGTGAAGGACGGCTTTCACACACACTTATCTCTCAGAACTGAGCAAGTGGAGAGACGTTCGTTCATCTAGCACCAAGGGAACGGGTTGCAGGAGACACTTTTTCTCTGCTTTCTCAGTCTGTTTCCTAGTGCCGGTTTGAAGTTCCTGCAGTTTTCACTGTCAAACCGAGTTGGAGCTAGTTCCTCCCCATATATATGTATGGAATGGAGTTTGCAACTGAAAAGAAACTTTGTGTTCCCAACAAGCTAGGTGAAGGACGGCTTTCACACACACTTATCTCTCAGAACTGAGCAAGTGGAGAGACGTTCGTTCATCTAGCACCAAGGGAACGGGTTGCAGGAGGCACTTTTCTCTGCTTTCTCAGTCTGTTACCTAGTGCCGGTTTGAAGTTCCTGCAGTTTTCACTGTCAAACCGAGTTGGAGCTAGTACCTCCCCATATAAATGTATGGAATGGAGTTTGCAACTGAAAAGAAACTTTGTGTTCCGAACAAGCTAGGTGAAGGACGGCTTTCACACACACTTATCTCTCAGAACTGAGCAAGTGGAGAGACGTTCGTTCATCTAGCACCAAGGGAACGGGTTGCAGGAGACACTTTTTCTCTGCTTTCTCAGTCTGTTTCCTAGTGCCGGTTTGAAGTTCCTGCAGTTTTCACTGTCCAACCGAGTTGGAGCTAGTACCTCCCCATATAAATGTATGGAATGGAGTTTGCAACTGAAAAGAAACTTTGTGTTCCCAACAAGCTAGGTGAAGGACGGCTTTCACACACACTTATCTCTCAGAACTGAGCAAGTGGAGAGACGTTCGTTCATCTAGCACCAAGGGAACGGGTTGCAGGAGACACTTTTTCTCTGCTTTCTCAGTATGTTTCCTAGTGCCGGTTTGAAGTTCCTGCAGTTTTCACTGTAAAACCGAGTTGGAGCTAGTACCTCCCCATATATATGTATGGAATGGAGTTTGCAACTGAAAAGAAACTTTGTGTTCCCAACAAGCTAGGTGAAGGACGGCTTTCACACACACTTATCTCTCAGAACTGAGCAAGTGGAGAGACGTTCGTTCTTCTAGCACCAAGGGAACGGGTTGCAGGAGACACTTTTTCTCTGCTTTCTCAGTCTGTTTCCCAGTGCCGGTTTGAAGTTCCTGCAGTTTTCACTGTCAAACCGAGTTGGAGCTAGTACCTCCCCATATATATTTATGGAATGGAGTTTGCAACTGAAAATAAACTTTGTGTTCCCAACAAGCTAGGTGAAGGACGGCTTTCACACACACATACCTCTCCGAACTGAGCAAGTGGAGAGACGTTCGTTTATGTAGCACCAAGGGAACGGGTTGCAGGAGACACTTTTTCCCTGCTTTCTCAGTCTGTTTCCTAGTGCCGGTTTGAAGTTCCTGCAGTTTTCACTGTCAAACCGAGTTGGAGCTAGTTCCTCCCCATATATATGTATGGAATGGAGTTTGCAACTGAAAAGAAACTTTGTGTTCCCAACAAGCTAGGTGAAGGACGGCTTTCACACACACTTATCTCTCAGAACTGAGCAAGTGGAGAGACGTTCGTTCATCTAGCACCAAGGGAACGGGTTGCAGGAGACACTTTTTCTCTGCTCTCTCAGTCTGTTTCCTAGTGCCGGTTTGAAGTTCCTGCAGTTTTCACTGTCAAACCGAGTTGGAGCTAGTACCTCCCCATATAAATGTATGGAATGGAGTTTGCAACTGAAAAGAAACTTTGTGTTCCCAACAAGCTAGGTGAAGGACGGCTTTCACACACACTTATGTCTCAGAACTGAGCAAGTGGAGAGACGTTCGTTCATCTAGCACCAAGGGAACGGGTTGCAGGAGACACTTTTTCTCTGCTTTCTCAGTCTGTTTCCTAGTGCCGGTTTGAAGTTCCTGCAGTTTTCACTGTCAAACCGAGTTGGAGCTAGTACCTCCCCATATAAATATATGGAATGGAGTTTGCAACTGAAAAGAAACTTTGTGTTCCCAACAAGCTAGGTGAAGGACGGCTTTCACACACACTTATCTCTCAGAACTGAGCAAGTGGAGAGACGTTCGTTCATCTAGCACCAAGGGAACGGGTTGCAGGAGACACTTTTTCTC
Organism: Camelus dromedarius; assembly: GCF_036321535.1. NCBI lineage: Eukaryota > Metazoa > Chordata > Mammalia > Artiodactyla > Camelidae > Camelus > Camelus dromedarius. Next base: position 31,324 of record NW_026989823.1, on the reverse strand, counting down.
TGCTTTCTCAGTCTGTTTCCTAGTGCCGGTTTGAAGTTCCTGCAGTTTTCACTGTCAAACCGAGTTGGAGCTAGTTCCTCCCCATATATATGTATGGAATGGAGTTTGCAACTGAAAAGAAACTTTGTGTTCCCAACAAGCTAGGTGAAGGACGGCTTTCACACACACTTATCTCTCAGAACTGAGCAAGTGGAGAGACGTTCGTTCATCTAGCACCAAGGGAACGGGTTGCAGGAGACACTTTTTCTCTGCTTTCTCAGTCTGTTTCCCAGTGCCGGTTTGAAGTTCCTGCAGTTTTCACTGTCAAACCGAGTTGGAGCTAGTACCTCCCCATATATATTTATGGAATGGAGTTTGCAACTGAAAAGAAACTTTGTGTTCCCAACAAGCTAGGTGAAGGACGGCTTTCACACACACTTATCTCTCAGAACTGAGCAAGTGGAGAGACGTTCGTTCATCTAGCACCAAGGGAACGGGTTGCAGGAGACACTTTTTCTCTGCTTTCTCAGTCTGTTTCCTAGTGCCGGTTTGAAGTTCCTGCAGTTTTCACTGTCAAACCGAGTTGGAGCTAGTTCCTCCCCATATATATGTATGGAATGGAGTTTGCAACTGAAAAGAAACTTTGTGTTCCCAACAAGCTAGTTGAAGGACGGCTTTCACACACACTTATCTCTCAGAACTGAGCAAGTGGAGAGACGTTCGTTCATGTAGCACCAAGGGAACGGGTTGCAGGAGACACTTTTTCTCTGCTTTCTCAGTCTGTTACCTAGTGCCGGTTTGAAGTTCCTGCAGTTTTCACTGTCAAACCGAGTTGGAGCTAGTTCCTCCCCATATATATGTATGGAATGGAGTTTGCAACTGAAAAGAAACTTTGTGTTCCCAACAAGCTAGGTGAAGGACGGCTTTCACACACACTTATCTCTCAGAACTGAGCAAGTGGAGAGACGTTCGTTCATCTAGCACCAAGGGAACGGGTTGCAGGAGACACTTTTCCTCTGCTTTCTCAGTCTGTTTCCTAGTGCCGGTTTGAAGTTCCTGCAGTTTTCACTGTAAAACCGAGTTGGAGCTAGTACCTCCCCATATATATGTATGGAATGGAGTTTGCAACTGAAAAGAAACTTTGTGTTCCCAACAAGCTAGGTGAAGGACGGCTTTCACACACGCTTATCTCTCAGAACTGAGCAAGTGGAGAGACGTTCGTTCATCTAGCACCAAGGGAACGGGTTGCAGGAGACACTTTTTCTCTGCTTTCTCAGTCTGTTTCCTAGTGACGGTTTGAAGTTCCTGCAGTTTTCACTGTCAAACCGAGTTGGAGCTGGTAGCTCCCCATATATATGTATGGAATGGAGTTTGCAACTGAAAAGAAACTTTGTGTTCCCACCAAGCTAGGTGAAGGACGGCTTTCACACACACTTATCTCTCAGAACTGAGCAAGTGGAGAGACGTTCGTTCATCTAGCACCAAGGGAACGGGTTGCAGGAGACACTTTTTCTCTGCTTTCTCAGTCTGTTTCCTAGTGCCGGTTTGAAGTTCCTGCAGTTTTCACTGTCAAACCGAGTTGGAGCTAGTACCTCCCCATATATATGTATGGAATGGAGTTTGCAACTGAAAAGAAACTTTGTGTTCCCAACAAGCTAGGTGAAGGACGGCTTTCACACACACTTATCTCTCAGAACTGAGCAAGTGGAGAGACGTTCGTTCATCTAGCACCAAGGGAACGGGTTGCAGGAGACACTTTTCCTCTGCTTTCTCAGTCTGTTTCCTAGTGCCGGTTTGAAGTTCCTGCAGTTTTCACTGTCAAACCGAGTTGGAGCTAGTACCTCCCCATATAAATGTATGGAATGGAGTTTGCAACTGAAAAGAAACTTTGTGTTCCCAACAAGCTAGGTGAAGGACGGCTTTCACACACACTTATCTCTCAGAACTGAGCAAGTGGAGAGACGTTCGTTCATCTAGCACCAAGGGAACGGGTTGCAGGAGACACTTTTTCTCTGCTTTCTCAGTCTGTTTCCTAGTGCCGGTTTGAAGTTCCTGCAGTTTTCACTGTCAAACCGAGTTGGAGCTGGTAGCTCCCCATATATATGTATGGAATGGAGTTTGCAACTGAAAAGAAACTTTGTGTTCCCAACAAGCTATGTGAAGGACGGCTTTCACACACACTTATCTCTCAGAACTGAGCAAGTGGAGAGACGTTCGTTCATCTAGCACCAAGGGAACGGGTTGCAGGAGACACTTTTTCTCTGCTTTCTCAGTCTGTTACCTAGTGCCGGTTTGAAGTTCCTGCAGTTTTCACTGTCAAACCGAGTTGGAGCTAGTTCCTCCCCATATATATGTATGGAATGGAGTTTGCAACTGAAAAGAAACTCTGTGTTCCCAACAAGCTAGGTGAAGGACGGCTTTCAAACACACTTATCTCTCAGAACTGAGCAAGTGGAGAGACGTTCGTTCATCTAGCACCAAGGGAACGGGTTGCAGGAGACACTTTTTCTCTGCTTTCTCAGTCTGTTTCCTAGTGCCGGTTTGAAGTTCCTGCAGTTTTCACTGTCAAACCGAGTTGGAGCTAGTACCTCCCCATATAAATGTATGGAATGGAGTTTGCAACTGAAAAGAAACTTTGTGTTCCCAACAAGCTAGGTGAAGGACGGCTTTCACACACACTTATCTCTCAGAACTGAGCAAGTGGAGAGACGTTCGTTCATCTAGCACCAAGGGAACGGGTTGCAGGAGACACTTTTTCTCTGCTTTCTCAGTCTGTTTCCTAGTGCCGGTTTGAAGTTCCTGCAGTTTTCACTGTCAAACCGAGTTGGAGCTAGTTCCTCCCCATATATATGTATGGAATGGAGTTTGCAACTGAAAATAAACTTTGTGTTCCCAACAAGCTAGGTGAAGGACTGCTTTCACACACACTTATCTCTCAGAACTGAGCAAGTGGAGAGACGTTCGTTCATGTAGCACCAAGGGAACGGGTTGCAGGAGACACTTTTTCTCTGCTTTCTCAGTCTGTTTCCTAGTGCCGGTTTGAAGTTCCTGCAGTTTTCACTGTCAAACCGAGTTGGAGCTAGTTCCTCCCCATATATATGTATGGAATGGAGTTTGCAACTGAAAAGAAACTTTGTGTTCCCAACAAGCTATGTGAAGGACGGCTTTCACACACACTTATCTCTCAAAACTGAGCAAGTGGAGAGACGTTCGTTCATCTAGCACCAAGGGAACGGGTTGCAGGAGACACTTTTTCTCTGCTTTCTCAGTCTGTTACCTAGTGCCGGTTTGAAGTTCCTGCAGTTTTCACTGTCAAACCGAGTTGGAGCTAGTTCCTCCCCATATATATGTATGGAATGGAGTTTGCAACTGAAAAGAAACTTTGTGTTCCCAACAAGCTAGGTGAAGGACGGCTTTCACACACACTTATCTCTCAGAACTGAGCAAGTGGAGAGACGTTCGTTCATCTAGCACCAAGGGAACGGGTTGCAGGAGACACTTTTTCTCTGCTTTCTCAGTCTGTTTCCTAGTGCCGGTTTGAAGTTCCTGCAGTTTTCACTGTCAAACCGAGTTGGAGCTAGTTCCTCCCCATATATATGTATGGAATGGAGTTTGCAACTGAAAAGAAACTTTGTGTTCCCAACAAGCTAGGTGAAGGACGGCTTTCACACACACTTATCTCTCAGAACTGAGCAAGTGGAGAGACGTTCGTTCATCTAGCACCAAGGGAACGGGTTGCAGGAGACACTTTTTCTCTGCTTTCTCAGTCTGTTTCCTAGTGCCGGTTTGAAGTTCCTGCAGTTTTCACTGTCAAACCGAGTTGGAGCTAGTTCCTCCCCATATATATGTATGGAATGGGGTTTGCAACTGAAAAGAAACTTTGTGTTCCCAACAAGCTAGGTGAAGGACGGCTTTCACACACACTTATCTCTCGGAACTGAGCAAGTGGAGAGACGTTCGTTCATCTAGCACCAAGGGAACGGGTTGCAGGAGACACTTTTTCTCTGCTTTCTCAGTCTGTTTCCTAGTGCCGGTTTGAAGTTCCTGCAGTTTTCACTGTCAAACCGAGTTGGAGCTAGTTCCTCCCCATATATATGTATGGAATGGAGTTTGCAACTGAAAAGAAACTTTGTGTTCCCAACAAGCTAGGTGAAGGACGGCTTTCACACACACTTATCTCTCAGAACTGAGCAAGTGGAGAGACGTTCGTTCATCTAGCACCAAGGGAACGGGTTGCAGGAGACACTTTTTCTCTGCTTTCTCAGTCTGTTTCCTAGTGCCGGTTTGAAGTTCCTGCAGTTTTCACTGTCAAACCGAGTTGGAGCTAGTTCCTCCCCATATATATGTATGGAATGGAGTTTGCAACTGAAAAGAAACTTTGTGTTCCCAACAAGCTAGGTGAAGGACGGCTTTCACACACACTTATCTCTCAGAACTGAGCAAGTGGAGAGACGTTCGTTCATCTAGCACCAAGGGAACGGGTTGCAGGAGACACTTTTTCTCTGCTTTCTCAGTCTGTTTCCTAGTGCCGGTTTGAAGTTCCTGCAGTTTTCACTGTCAAACCGAGTTGGAGCTAGTTCCTCCCCATATATATGTATGGAATGGAGTTTGCAACTGAAAAGAAACTTTGTGTTCCCAACAAGCTAGGTGAAGGACGGCTTTCACACACACTTATCTCTCAGAACTGAGCAAGTGGAGAGACGTTCGTTCATCTAGCACCAAGGGAACGGGTTGCAGGAGACACTTTTTCTCTGCTTTCTCAGTCTGTTTCCTAGTGCCGGTTTGAAGTTCCTGCAGTTTTCACTGTCAAACCGAGTTGGAGCTAGTACCTCCCCTTATATATGTATGGAATGGAGTTTGCAACTGAAAAGAAACTTTGTGTTCCCAACAAGCTAGGTGAAGGACGGCTTTCACACACACTTATCTCTCAGAACTGAGCAAGTGGAGAGACGTTCGTTCATCTAGCACCAAGGGAACGGGTTGCAGGAGACACTTTTTTCTCTGCTTTCTCAGTCTGTTTCCTAGTGCCGGTTTGAAGTTCCTGCAGTTTTCACTGTCAACCGAGTTGGAGCTAGTTCCTCCCCATATATATGTATGGAATGGAGTTTGCAACTGAAAAGAAACTTTGTTGTTCCCAACAAGCTAGGTGAAGGGACGGCTTTCACACACACTTATCTCTCAGAACTGAGCAAGTGGAGAGACGTTCGTTCATCTAGCACCAAGGGAACGGGTTGCAGGAGACACTATTTCTCTGCTTTCTCAGTCTGTTTCCTAGTGCCGGTTTGAAGTTCCTGCAGTTTTCACTGTCAAACCGAGTTGGAGCTAGTACCTCCCCTTATATATGTATGGAATGGAGTTTGCAACTGAAAAGAAACTTTGTGTTCCAACAAGCTAGGTGAAGACGGCTTTCACACACACTTATCTCTCAGAACTGAGCAAGTGGAGAGACGTTCGTTCATCTAGCACCAAGGGAACGGGTTGCAGGAGACACTTTTTCTCTGCTTTTCTCAGTCTGTTACCTAGTGCCGGTTTGAAGTTCTGCAGTTTTCACTGTCAAACCGAGTTGGAGCTAGTTCCTCCCCATATATATGTATGGAATGGAGTTTGCAACTGAAAAGAAACTTTGTGTTCCCAACAAGCTAGGTGAAAGGACGGCTTTCACACACACTTATCTCTCAGAACTGAGCAAGTGGAGAGACGTTCGTTCATCTAGCACCAAGGGAACGGGTTGCAGGAGACACTTTTTCTCTGCTTTCTCAGTCTTTTACCTAGTGCCGGTTTGAATTTCCTGCAGTTTTCACTGTCAAACCGAGTTGGAGCTAGTACCTCCCCATATATATGTATGGAATGGAGTTTGCAACTGAAAAGAAACTTTGTGTTCCCAACAAGCTAGGTGAAGGACGGCTTTCACACACACTTATCTCTCAGAACTGAGCAAGTGGAGAGACGTTCTTTCATGTAGCACCAAGGGAACGGGTTGCAGCAGACACTTTTTCTCTGCTTTCTCAGTCTGTTTCCTAGTGCCGGTTTGAAGTTCCTGCAGTTTTCACTGTCAAACCGATTTGGACCTAGTACCTCCCCATATAAATGTATGGAATGGAGTTTGCAACTGAAAAGAAACTTTGTGTTCCCAACAAGCTAGGTGAAGTACGGCTTTCACACACACATACCTCTCCGAACTGAGCAAGTGGAGAGACGTTCGTTTATGTAGCACCAAGGGAACGGGTTGCAGGAGACACTTTTTCCCTACTTTCTCAGTCTGTTTCCTAGTGCCGGTTTGAAGTTCCTGCAGTTTTCACTGTCAAACCGAGTTGGAGCTAGTACCTCCCCATATATATGTATGGAATGGAGTTTGCAACTGAAAAGAAACTTTGTGTTCCCAACAAGCTAGGTGAAGGACGGCTTTCACACACACTTATCTCTCAGAACTGAGCAAGTGGAGAGACGTTCGTTCATCTAGCACCAAGGGAACGGGTTGCAGGAGAAACTTTTTCTCTGCTTTCTCAGTCTTTTTCCTAGTGCCGGTTTGAAGTTCCTGCAGTTTTCACTGTCAAACCGAGTTGGAGCTAGTACCTCCCCATATATATGTATGGAATGGAGTTTGCAACTGAAAAAAAACTTTGTGTTCCCAACAAGCTAGGTGAAGGACGGCTTTCACACACACTTATCTCTCAGAACTGAGCAAGTGGAGAGACGTTCGTTCATCTAGCACCAAGGGAACGGGTTGCAGGAGACACTTTTTCTCTGCTTTCTCAGTCTGTTTCCTAGTGCCGTTTTGAAGTTCCTGCAGTTTTCACTGTCAAACCGAGTTGGAGCTAGTTCCTCCCCATATATATGTATGGAATGGAGTTTGCAACTGAAAAGAAACTTTGTGTTCCCAAGAAGCTAGGTGAAAGACGGCTTTCACACACACTTATCTCTCAAAACTGAGCAAGTGGAGAGACGTTCGTTCATCTAGCACCAAGGGAACGGGTTGCAGGAGACACTTTTTCTCTGCTTTCTCAGTCTGTTTCCCAGTGCCGGTTTGAAGTTCCTGCAGTTTTCACTGTAAAACCGAGTTGGAGCTACTACCTCCCCATATATATGTATGGAATGGAGTTTGCAACTGAAAAGAAACTTTGTGTTCCCAACAAGCTAGGTGAAGGACGGCTTTCACACACACTTATCTCTCAGAACTGAGCAAGTGGAGAGACGTTCGTTCATCTAGCACCAAGGGAACGGGTTGCAGGAGACACTTTTTCTCTGCTTTCTCAGTCTGTTACCTAGTGCCGGTTTGAAGTTCCTGCAGTTTTCACTGTCAAACCGAGTTGGAGCTAGTTCCTCCCCATATATATGTATGGAATGGAGTTTGCAACTGAAAAGAAACTTTGTGTTCCCAACAAGCTAGGTGAAGGACGGCTTTCACACACACTTATCTCTCAGAACTGAGCAAGTGGAGAGACGTTCGTTCATCTAGCACCAAGGGAACGGGTTGCAGGAGACACTTTTTCTCTGCTTTCTCAGTCTTTTACCTAGTGCCGGTTTGAAGTTCCTGCAGTTTTCACTGTCAAACCGAGTTGGAGCTAGTACCTCCCCATATATATGTATGGAATGGAGTTTGCAACTGAAAAGAAACTTTGTGTTCCCAACAAGCTAGGTGAAGGACGGCTTTCACACACACTTATCTCTCAGAACTGAGCAAGTGGAGAGACGTTCGTTCATCTAGCACCAAGGGAACGGGTTGCAGGAGACACTTTTTCTCTGCTTTCTCAGTCTGTTTCCTAGTGCCGGTTTGAAGTTCCTGCAGTTTTCACTGTAAAACCGAGTTGGAGCTAGTACCTCCCCATATATATGTATGGAATGGAGTTTGCAACTGAAAAGAAACTTTGTGTTCCCAACAAGCTAGGTGAAGGACGGCTTTCACACACACTTATCTCTCAGAACTGAGCAAGTGGAGAGACGTTCTTTCATCTAGCACCAAGGGAACGGGTTGCAGCAGACACTTTTTCTCTGCTTTCTCAGTCTGTTTCCTAGTGCCGGTTTGAAGTTCCTGCAGTTTTCACTGTCAAACCGAGTTGGACCTAGTACCTCCCCATATAAATGTATGGAATGGAGTTTGCAACTGAAAAGAAACTTTGTGTTCCCAACAAGCTAGGTGAAGGACGGCTTTCACACACACTTATCTCTCAGAACTGAGCAAGTGGAGAGACGTTCGTTCATCTAGCACCAAGGGAACGGGTTGCAGGAGACACTTTTTCTCTGCTTTCTCAGTCTGTTTCCTAGTGCCGGTTTGAAGTTCCTGCAGTTTTCACTGTCAAACCGAGTTGGAGCTAGTACCTCCCCATATATATGTATGGAATGGAGTTTGCAACTGAAAAAAAACTTTGTGTTCCCAACAAGCTAGGTGAAGGACGGCTTTCACACACACTTATCTCTCAGAACTGAGCAAGTGGAGAGACGTTCGTTCATCTAGCACCAAGGGAACGGGTTGCAGGAGACACTTTTTCTCTGCTTTCTCAGTCTGTTTCCTAGTGCCGGTTTGAAGTTCCTGCAGTTTTCACTGTCAAACCGAGTTGGAGCTAGTTCCTCCCCATATATATGTATGGAATGGAGTTTGCAACTGAAAAGAAACTTTGTGTTCCCAACAAGCTAGGTGAAAGACGGCTTTCACACACACCTATCTCTCAAAACTGAGCAAGTGGAGAGACGTTCGTTCATCTAGCACCAAGGGAACGGGTTGCAGGAGACACTTTTTCTCTGCTTTCTCAGTCTGTTTCCCAGTGCCGGTTTGAAGTTCCTGCAGTTTTCACTGTAAAACCGAGTTGGAGCTAGTACCTCCCCATATATATGTATGGAATGGAGTTTGCAACTGAAAAGAAACTTTGTGTTCCCAACAAGCTAGGTGAAGGACGGCTTTCACACACACTTATCTCTCAGAACTGAGCAAGTGGAGAGACGTTCGTTCATCTAGCACCAAGGGAACGGGTTGCAGGAGAAACTTTTTCTCTGCTTTCTCAGTCTTTTTCCTAGTGCCGGTTTGAAGTTCCTGCAGTTTTCACTGTCAAACCGAGTTGGAGCTAGTACCTCCCCATATAAATGTATGGAATGGAGTTTGCAACTGAAAAAAAACTTTGTGTTCCCAACAAGCTAGGTGAAGGACGGCTTTCACACACACTTATCTCTCAGAACTGAGCAAGTGGAGAGACGTTCGTTCATCTAGCACCAAGGGAACGGGTTGCAGGAGACACTTTTTCTCTGCTTTCTCAGTCTGTTTCCAGTGCCGGTTTGAAGTTCCTGCAGTTTTCACTGTCAAACCGAGTTGGAGCTAGTTCCTCCCCATATATATGTATGGAATGGAGTTTGCAACTGAAAAGAAACTTTGTGTTCCCAACAAGCTAGGTGAAGGACGGCTTTCACACACACTTATCTCTCAGAACTGAGCAAGTGGAGAGACGTTCGTTCATCTAGCACCAAGGGAACGGGTTGCAGGAGACACTTTTTCTCTGCTTTCTCAGTCTGTTTCCTAGTGCCGGTTTGAAGTTCCTGCAGTTTTCACTGTCAAACCGAGTTTTACCTAGTACCTCCCCATATAAATGTATGGAATGGAGTTTGCAACTGAAAAGAAACTTTGTGTTCCCAACAAGCTAGGTGAAGGACGGCTTTCACACACACTTATCTTTCAGAACTGAGCAAGTGGAGAGACGTTCGTTCTTCTAGCACCAAGGGAACGGGTTGCAGGAGACACTTTTTCTCTGCTTTCTCAGTCTGTTTCCCAGTGCCGGTTTTAAGTTCCTGCAGTTTTCACTGTAAAACCGAGTTGGAGCTAGTACCTCCCCATATATATGTATGGAATGGAGTTTGCAACTGAAAAGAAACTTTGTGTTCCCAACAAGCTAGGTGAAGGACGGCTTTCACACACACTTATCTCTCAGAACTGAGCAAGTGGAGAGACGTTCGTTCATCTAGCACCAAGTGAACGGGTTGCAGGAGACACTTTTTCTCTGCTTTCTCAGTCTTTTACCTAGTGCCGGTTTGAAGTTCCTGCAGTTTTCACTGTCAAACCGAGTTGGAGCTAGTACCTCCCCATATATATGTATGGAATGGAGTTTGCAACTGAAAAGAAACTTTGTGTTCCCAACAAGCTATGTGAAGGACGGCTTTCACACACACTTATCTCTCAGAACTGAGCAAGTGGAGAGACGTTCGTTCATCTAGCACCAAGGGAACGGGTTGCAGGAGACACTTTTTCTCTGCTTTCTCAGTCTGTTACCTAGTGCCGGTTTGAAGTTCCTGCAGTTTTCACTGTCAAACCGAGTTGGAGCTAGTACCTCCCCATATATATGTATGGAATGGAGTTTGCAACTGAAAAGAAACTTTGTGTTCCCAACAAGCTAGGTGAAGGTCGGCTTTCACACACACTTATCTCTCAGAACTGAGCAAGTGGAGAGACGTTCGTTCATCTAGCACCAAGGGAACGGGATGCAGGAGACACTTTTTCTCTGCTTTCTCAGTCTGTTTCCTAGTGCCGGTTTGAAGTTCCTGCAGTTTTCACTGTAAAACCGGGTTGGAGCTAGTACCTCCCCATATATATGTATGGAATGGAGTTTGCAACTGAAAAGAAACTTTGTGTTCCCAACAAGCTAGGTGAAGGACGGCTTTCACACACACTTATCTCTCAGAACTGAGCAAGTGGAGAGACGTTCGTTCATCTAGCACCAAGGGAACGGGTTGCAGGAGACACTTTTTCTCTGCTTTCTCAGTCTGTTTCCTAGTGCCGGTTTGAAGTTCCTGCAGTTTTCACTGTCAAACCGAGTTGGACCTAGTACCTCCCCATATATATGTATGGAATGGAGTTTGCAACTGAAAAGAAACTTTGTGTTCCCAACAAGCTAGGTGAAGGACGGCTTTCACACACACTTATCTCTCAGAACTGAGCAAGTGGAGAGACGTTCGTTCATCTAGCACCAAGGGAACGGGTTGCAGGAGACACTTTTTCTCTGCTTTCTCAGTCTTTTACCTAGTGCCGGTTTGAAGTTCCTGCAGTTTTCACTGTCAAACCGAGTTGGAGCTAGTACCTCCCCATATATATGTATGGAATGGAGTTTGCAACTGAAAAGAAACTTTGTGTTCCCAACAAGCTAGGTGAAGGACGGCTTTCACACACACTTATCTCTCAGAACTGAGCAAGTGGAGAGACGTTCGTTCATCTAGCACCAAGGGAACGGGTTGCAGGAGACACTTTTTCTCTGCTTTCTCAGTCTGTTTCCTAGTGCCGGTTTGAAGTTCCTGCAGTTTTCACTGTAAAACCGAGTTGGAGCTAGTACCTCCCCATATATATGTATGGAATGGAGTTTGCAACTGAAAAGAAACTTTGTGTTCCCAACAAGCTAGGTGAAGGACGGCTTTCACACACACTTATCTCTCAGAACTGAGCAAGTGGAGAGACGTTCGTTCATCTAGCACCAAGGGAACGGGTTGCAGGAGACACTTTTTCTCTGCTTTCTCAGTCTGTTTCCTAGTGCCGGTTTGAAGTTCCTGCAGTTTTCACTGTAAAACCGAGTTGGAGATAGTACCTCCCCATATATATGTATGGAATGGAGTTTGCAACTGAAAAGAAACTTTGTGTTCCCAACAAGCTAGGTGAAGGACGGCTTTCACACACACTTATCTCTCAGAACTGAGCAAGTGGAGAGACGTTCGTTCTTCTAGCACCAAGGGAACGGGTTGCAGGAGACACTTTTTCTCTGCTTTCTCAGTCTGTTTCCCAGTGCCGGTTTGAAGTTCCTGCAGTTTTCACTGTCAAACCGAGTTGGAGCTAGCACCTCCCCATATATATGTATGGAATGGAGTTTGCAACTGAAAAGAAACTTTGTGTTCCCAACAAGGTAGGTGAAGGACGGCTTTCACACACACTTATCTCTCAGAACTGAGCAAGTGGAGAGACGTTCGTTCATCTAGCACCAAGGGAACGGGTTGCAGGAGACACTTTTTCTCTGCTTTCTCAGTCTGTTTCCTAGTGCCGGTTTGAAGTTCCTACAGTTTTCACTGTCAAACCGAGTTGGAGCTAGTACCTCCCCATATAAATGTATGGAATGGAGTTTGCAACTGAAAAGAAACTTTGTGTTCCCAACAAGCTAGGTGAAGGACGGCTTTCACACACACTTATCTCTCAGAACTGAGCAAGTGGAGAGACGTTCGTTCTTCTAGCACCAAGGGAACGGGTTGCAGGAGACACTTTTTCTCTGCTTTCTCAGTCTGTTTCCCAGTGCCGGTTTGAAGTTCCTGCAGTTTTCACTGTAAAACCGAGTTGGAGCTAGTACCTCCCCATATATATGTATGGAATGGAGTTTGCAACTGAAAAGAAACTTTGTGTTCCCAACAAGCTAGGTGAAGGACGGCTTTCACACACACTTATCTCTCAGAACTGAGCAAGTGGAGAGACGTTCGTTCATCTAGCTCCAAGGGAACGGGTTGCAGGAGACACTTTTTCTCTGCTTTCTCAGTCTGTTACCTAGTGCCGGTTTGAAGTTCCTGCAGTTTTCACTGTCAAACCGAGTTGGAGCTAGTACCTCCCCATATAAATGTATGGAATGGAGTTTGCAACTGAAAAGAAACTTTGTGTTCCCAACAAGCTAGGTGAAGGACGGCTTTCACACACACTTATCTCTCAGAACTGAGCAAGTGGAGAGACGTTCGTTCATCTAGCACCAAGGGAACGGGTTGCAGGAGACACTTTTTCTCTGCTTTCTCAGTCTGTTTCCTAGTGCCGGTTTGAAGTTCCTGCAGTTTTCACTGTCAAACCGAGTTGGAGCTAGTTCCTCCCAATATATATGTATGGAATGGAGTTTGCAACTGAAAAGAAACTTTGTGTTCCCAACAAGCTAGGTGAAAAACGGCTTTCACACACACTTATCTCTCAAAACTGAGCAAGTGGAGAGACGTTCGTTCATCTAGCACCAAGGGAACGGGTTGCAGGAGACACTTTTTCTCTGCTTTCTCAGTCTGTTTCCCAGTGCCGGTTTGAAGTTCCTGCAGTTTTCACTGTAAAACCGAGTTGGAGCTAGTACCTCCCCATATATATGTATGGAATGGAGTTTGCAACTGAAAAGAAACTTTGGGTTCCCAACAAGCTAGGTGAAGGACGGCTTTCACACACACTTATCTCTCAGAACTGAGCAAGTGGAGAGACGTTCGTTCATCTAGCACCAAGGGAACGGGTTGCAGGAGACACTTTTTCTCTGCTTTCTCAGTCTGTTTCCTAGTGCCGGTTTGAAGTTCCTGCAGTTTTCACTGTCAAACCGAGTTGGAGCTAGTTCCTCCCCATATATATGTATGGAATGGAGTTTGCAACTGAAAAGAAACTTTGTGTTCCCAACAAGCTAGTTGAAGGACGGCTTTCACACACACTTATCTCTCAGAACTGAGCAAGTGGAGAGACGTTCGTTCATCTAGCACCAAGGGAACGGGTTGCAGGAGACACTTTTTCTCTGCTTTCTCAGTCTGTTACCTAGTGCCGGTTTGAAGTTCCTGCAGTTTTCACTGTCAAACCGAGTTGGAGCTAGTTCCTCCCCATATATATGTATGGAATGGAGTTTGCAACTGAAAAGAAACTTTGTGTTCCCAACAAGCTAGGTGAAGGACGGCTTTCACACACACTTATCTCTCAGAACTGAGCAAGTGGAGAGACGTTCGTTCATCTAGCACCAAGGGAACGGGTTGCAGGAGACACTTTTCCTCTGCTTTCTCAGTCTGTTTCCTAGTGCCGGTTTGAAGTTCCTGCAGTTTTCACTGTAAAACCGAGTTGGAGCTAGTACCTCCCCATATATATGTATGGAATGGAGTTTGCAACTGAAAAGAAACTTTGTGTTCCCAACAAGCTAGGTGAAGGACGGCTTTCACACACGCTTATCTCTCAGAACTGAGCAAGTGGAGAGACGTTCGTTCATCTAGCACCAAGGGAACGGGTTGCAGGAGAAACTTTTTCTCTGCTTTCTCAGTCTGTTTCCTAGTGCCGGTTTGAAGTTCCTGCAGTTTTCACTGTAAAACCGAGTTGGAGCTAGTACCTCCCCATATATATGTATGGAATGGAGTTTGCAACTGAAAAGAAACTTTGTGTTCCCAACAAGCTAGGTGAAGGACGGCTTTCACACACGCTTATCTCTCAGAACTGAGCAAGTGGAGAGACGTTCGTTCATCTAGCACCAAGGGAACGGGTTGCAGGAGAAACTTTTTCTCTGCTTTCTCAGTCTTTTTCCTAGTGCCGGTTTGAAGTTCCTGCAGTTTTCACTGTCAAACCGAGTTGGAGCTAGTACCTCCCCATATAAATGTATGGAATGGAGTTTGCAACTGAAAAAAAACTTTGTGTTCCCAACAAGCTAGGTGAAGGACGGCTTTCACACACACTTATCTCTCAGAACTGAGCAAGTGGAGAGACGTTCGTTCATCTAGCACCAAGGGAACGGGTTGCAGGAGACACTTTTTCTCTGCTTTCTCAGTCTGTTTCCTAGTGCCGGTTTGAAGTTCCTGCAGTTTTCACTGTCAAACAGAGTTGGAGCTAGTTCCTCCCCATATATATGTATGGAATGGAGTTTGCAACTGAAAAGAAACTTTGTGTTCCCAAGAAGCTAGGTGAAAGACGGCTTTCACACACACTTATCTCTCAAAACTGAGCAAGTGGAGAGACGTTCGTTCATCTAGCACCAAGGGAACGGGTTGCAGGAGACACTTTTTCTCTGCTTTCTCAGTCTGTTTCCCAGTGCCGGTTTGAAGTTCCTGCAGTTTTCACTGTAAAACCGAGTTGGAGCTACTACCTCCCCATATATATGTATGGAATGGAGTTTGCAACTGAAAAGAAACTTTGTGTTCCCAACAAGCTAGGTGAAGGACGGCTTTCACACACACTTATCTCTCAGAACTGAGCAAGTGGAGAGACGTTCGTTCATCTAGCACCAAGGGAACGGGTTGCAGGAGACACTTTTTCTCTGCTTTCTCAGTCTGTTTCCTAGTGCCGGTTTGAAGTTCCTGCAGTTTTCACTGTCAAACCGAGTTGGAGCTAGTACCTCCCCATATAAATGTATGGAATGGAGTTTGCAACTGAAAAAAAACTTTGTGTTCCCAACAAGCTAGGTGAAGGACGGCTTTCACACACACTTATCTCTCAGAACTGAGCAAGTGGAGAGACGTTCGTTCATCTAGCACCAAGGGAACGGGTTGCAGGAGACACTTTTTCTCTGCTTTCTCAGTCTGTTTCCTAGTGCCGGTTTGAAGTTCCTGCAGTTTTCACTGTCAAACCGAGTTGGAGCTAGTTCCTCCCAATATATATGTATGGAATGGAGTTTGCAACTGAAAAGAAACTTTGTGTTCCCAACAAGCTAGGTGAAAAACGGCTTTCACACACACTTATCTCTCAAAACTGAGCAAGTGGAGAGACGTTCGTTCATCTAGCACCAAGGGAACGGGTTGCAGGAGACACTTTTTCTCTGCTTTCTCAGTCTGTTTCCTAGTGCCGGTTTGAAGTTCCTGCAGTTTTCACTGTCAAACCGAGTTGGACCTAGTACCTCCCCATATAAATGTATGGAATGGAGTTTGTAACTGAAAAGAAACTTTGTGTTCCCAACAAGCTAGGTGAAGGACGGCTTTCACACACACTTATCTTTCAGAACTGAGCAAGTGGAGAGACGTTCGTTCTTCTAGCACCAAGGGAACGGGTTGCAGGAGACACTTTTTCTCTGCTTTCTCAGTCTGTTTCCCAGTGCCGGTTTTAAGTTCCTGCAGTTTTCACTGTAAAACAGAGTTGGAGCTAGTACCTCCCCATATATATGTATGGAATGGAGTTTGCAACTGAAAAGAAACTTTGTGTTCCCAACAAGCTAGGTGAAGGACGGCTTTCACACACACTTATCTCTCAGAACTGAGCAAGTGGAGAGACGTTCGTTCATCTAGCACCAAGTGAACGGGTTGCAGGAGACACTTTTTCTCTGCTTTCTCAGTCTTTTACCTAGTGCCGGTTTGAAGTTCCTGCAGTTTTCACTGTCAAACCGAGTTGGAGCTAGTACCTCCCCATATATATGTATGGAATGGAGTTTGCAACTGAAAAGAAACTTTGTGTTCCCAACAAGCTATGTGAAGGACGGCTTTCACACACACTTATCTCTCAGAACTGAGCAAGTGGAGAGACGTTCGTTCATCTAGCACCAAGGGAACGGGTTGCAGGAGACACTTTTTCTCTGCTTTCTCAGTCTGTTACCTAGTGCCGGTTTGAAGTTCCTGCAGTTTTCACTGTCAAACCGAGTTGGAGCTAGTTCCTCCCCATATATATGTATGGAATGGAGTTTGCAACTGAAAAGAAACTTTGTGTTCCCAACAAGCTAGGTGAAGGACGGCTTTCACACACACTTATCTCTCAGAACTGAGCAAGCGGAGAGACGTTCGTTCATCTAGCACCAAGGGAACGGGTTGCAGGAGACACTTTTTCTCTGCTTTCTCAGTCTTTTACCTAGTGCCGGTTTGAAGTTCCTGCAGTTTTCACTGTCAAACCGAGTTGGAGCTAGTACCTCCCCATATATATGTATGGAATGGAGTATGCAACTGAAAAGAAACTTTGTGTTCCCAACAAGCTAGGTGAAGGTCGGCTTTCACACACACTTATCTCTCAGAACTGAGCAAGTGGAGAGACGTTCGTTCATCTAGCACCAAGGGAACGGGATGCAGGAGACACTTTTTCTCTGCTTTCTCAGTCTGTTTCCTAGTGCCGGTTTGAAGTTCCTGCAGTTTTCACTGTAAAACCGGGTTGGAGCTAGTACCTCCCCATATATATGTATGGAATGGAGTTTGCAACTGAAAAGAAACTTTGTGTTCCCAACAAGCTAGGTGAAGGACGGCTTTCACACACACTTATGTCTCAGAACTGAGCAAGTGGAGAGACGTTCGTTCATCTAGCACCAAGGGAACGGGTTGCAGGAGACACTTTTTCTCTGCTTTCTCAGTCTGTTTCCTAGTGCCGGTTTGAAGTTCCTGCAGTTTTCACTGTCAAACCGAGTTGGACCTAGTACCTCCCCATATATATGTATGGAATGGAGTTTGCAACTGAAAAGAAACTTTGTGTTCCCAACAAGCTAGGTGAAGGACGGCTTTCACACACACTTATCTCTCAGAACTGAGCAAGTGGAGAGACGTTCGTTCATCTAGCACCAAGGGAACGGGTTGCAGGAGACACTATTTCTCTGCTTTCTCAGTCTTTTACCTAGTGCCGGTTTGAAGTTCCTGCAGTTTTCACTGTCAAACAGAGTTGGAGCTAGTACCTCCCCATATATATGTATGGAATGGAGTTTGCAACTGAAAAGAAACTTTGTGTTCCCAACAAGCTAGGTGAAGGACGGCTTTCACACACACTTATCTCTCAGAACTGAGCAAGTGGAGAGACGTTCGTTCATCTAGCACCAAGGGAACGGGTTGCAGGAGACACTTTTTCTCTGCTTTCTCAGTCTGTTTCCTAGTGCCGGTTTGAAGTTCCTGCAGTTTTCACTGTAAAACCGAGTTGGAGCTAGTACCTCCCCATATATATGTATGGAATGGAGTTTGCAACTGAAAAGAAACTTTGTGTTCCCAACAAGCTAGGTGAAGGACGGCTTTCACACACACTTATCTCTCAGAACTGAGCAAGTGGAGAGACGTTCGTTCATCTAGCACCAAGGGAACGGGTTGCAGGAGACACTTTTTCTCTGCTTTCTCAGTCTGTTTCCTAGTGCCGGTTTGAAGTTCCTGCAGTTTTCACTGTAAAACCGAGTTGGAGATAGTACCTCCCCATATATATGTATGGAATGGAGTTTGCAACTGAAAAGAAACTTTGTGTTCCCAACAAGCTAGGTGAAGGACGGCTTTCACACACACTTATCTCTCAGAAATGAGCAAGTGGAGAGACGTTCGTTCTTCTAGCACCAAGGGAACGGGTTGCAGGAGACACTTTTTCTCTGCTTTCTCAGTCTGTTTCCCAGTGCCGGTTTGAAGTTCCTGCAGTTTTCACTGTCAAACCGAGTTGGAGCTAGTACCTCCCCATATATATGTATGGAATGGAGTTTGCAACTGAAAAGAAACTTTGTGTTCCCAACAAGGTAGGTGAAGGACGGCTTTCACACACACTTATCTCTCAGAACTGAGCAAGTGGAGAGACGTTCGTTCATCTAGCACCAAGGGAACGGGTTGCAGGAGACACTTTTTCTCTGCTTTCTCAGTCTGTTTCCTAGTGCCGGTTTGAAGTTCCTACAGTTTTCACTGTCAAACCGAGTTGGAGCTAGTACCTCCCCATATAAATGTATGGAATGGAGTTTGCAACTGAAAAGAAACTTTGTGTTCCCAACAAGCTAGGTGAAGGACGGCTTTCACACACACTTATCTCTCAGAACTGAGCAAGTGGAGAGACGTTCGTTCTTCTAGCACCAAGGGAACGGGTTGCAGGAGACACTTTTTCTCTGCTTTCTCAGTCTGTTTCCCAGTGCCGGTTTGAAGTTCCTGCAGTTTTCACTGTAAAACCGAGTTGGAGCTAGTACCTCCCCATATATATGTATGGAATGGAGTTTGCAACTGAAAAGAAACTTTGTGTTCCCAACAAGCTAGGTGAAGGACGGCTTTCACACACACTTATCTCTCAGAACTGAGCAAGTGGAGAGACGTTCGTTCATCTAGCACCAAGGGAACGGGTTGCAGGAGACACTTTTTCTCTGCTTTCTCTGTCTGTTACCTAGTGCCGGTTTGAAGTTCCTGCAGTTTTCACTGTCAAACCGAGTTGGAGCTAGTACCTCCCCATATAAATGTATGGAATGGAGTTTGCAACTGAAAAGAAACTTTGTGTTCCCAACAAGCTAGGTGAAGTACGGCTTTCACACACACTTATCTCTCAGAACTGAGCAAGTGGAGAGACGTTCGTTCATCTAGCACCAAGGGAACGGGTTGCAGGAGACACTTTTCCTCTGCTTTCTCAGTCTGTTTCCTAGTGCCGGTTTGAAGTTCCTGCAGTTTTCACTGTAAAACCGAGTTGGAGCTAGTACCTCCCCATATATATGTATATAATGGAGTTTGCAACTGAAAAGAAACTTTGTGTTCCCAACAAGCTAGGTGAAGGACGGCTTTCACACACACTTATCTCTCAGAACTGAGCAAGTGGAGAGACGTTCGTTCTTCTAGCACCAAGGGAACGGGTTGCAGGAGACACTTTTTCTCTGCTTTCTCAGTCTGTTTCCCAGTGCCGGTTTGATGTTCCTGCAGTTTTCACTGTCAAACCGAGTTGGAGCTAGTACCTCCCCATATATATGTATGGAATGGAGTTTGCAACTGAAAAGAAACTTTGTGTTCCCAACAAGCTAGGTGAAGAACGGCTTTCACACACACTTATCTCTCAGAACTGAGCAAGTGGAGAGACGTTCGTTCATCTAGCACCAAGGGAACGGGTTGCAGGAGACACTTTTTCTCTGCTTTCTCAGTCTGTTTCCTAGTGCCGGTTTGAAGTTCCTGCAGTTTTCACTGTCAAACCGAGTTGGAGCTAGTTCCTCCCCATATATATGTATGGAATGGAGTTTGCAACTGAAAAGAAACTTTGTGTTCCCAACAAGCTAGGTGAAGGACGGCTTTCACACACACTTATCTCTCAGAACTGAGCAAGTGGAGAGACGTTCGTTCATCTAGCACCAAGGGAACGGGTTGCAGGAGACACTTTTTCTCTGCTTTCTCAGTCTGTTACCTAGTGCCGGTTTGAAGTTCCTGCAGTTTTCACTGTCAAACCGAGTTGGAGCTAGTACTTCCCCATATAAATGTATGGAATGGAGTTTGCAACTGAAAAGAAACTTTGTGTTCCGAACAAGCTAGGTGAAGAACGGCTTTCACACACACTTATCTCTCAGAACTGAGCAAGTGGAGAGAAGTTCGTTCATCTAGCACCAAGGGAACGGGTTGCAGGAGACACTTTTTCTCTGCTTTCTCAGTCTGTTTCCTAGTGCCGGTTTGAAGTTCCTGCAGTTTTCACTGTCCAACCGAGTTGGAGCTAGTACCTCCCCATATAAATGTATGGAATGGAGTTTGCAACTGAAAAGAAACTTTGTGTTCCCAACAAGCTAGGTGAAGTACGGCTTTCACACACACTTATCTCTCAGAACTGAGCAAGTGGAGAGACGTTCGTTCATCTAGCACCAAGGGAACGGGTTGCAGGAGACACTTTTCCTCTGCTTTCTCAGTCTGTTTCCTAGTGCCGGTTTGAAGTTCCTGCAGTTTTCACTGTAAAACCGAGTTGGAGCTAGTACCTCCCCATATATATGTATATAATGGAGTTTGCAACTGAAAAGAAACTTTGTGTTCCCAACAAGCTAGGTGAAGGACGGCTTTCACACACACTTATCTCTCAGAACTGAGCAAGTGGAGAGACGTTCGTTCATCTAGCACCAAGGGAACGGGTTGCAGGAGACACTTTTTCTCTGCTTTCTCAGTCTGTTTCCCAGTGCCGGTTTGATGTTCCTGCAGTTTTCACTGTCAAACCGAGTTGGAGCTAGTACCTCCCCATATATATGTATGGAATGGAGTTTGCAACTGAAAAGAAACTTTGTGTTCCCAACAAGCTAGGTGAAGAACGGCTTTCACACACACTTATCTCTCAGAACTGAGCAAGTGGAGAGACGTTCGTTCATCTAGCACCAAGGGAACGGGTTGCAGGAGACACTTTTTCTCTGCTTTCTCAGTCTGTTTCCTAGTGCCGGTTTGAAGTTCCTGCAGTTTTCACTGTCAAACCGAGTTGGAGCTAGTTCCTCCCCATATATATGTATGGAATGGAGTTTGCAACTGAAAAGAAACTTTGTGTTCCCAACAAGCTAGGTGAAGGACGGCTTTCACACACACTTATCTCTCAGAACTGAGCAAGTGGAGAGACGTTCGTTCATCTAGCACCAAGGGAACGGGTTGCAGGAGACACTTTTTCTCTGCTTTCTCAGTCTGTTACCTAGTGCCGGTTTGAAGTTCCTGCAGTTTTCACTGTCAAACCGAGTTGGAGCTAGTACTTCCCCATATAAATGTATGGAATGGAGTTTGCAACTGAAAAGAAACTTTGTGTTCCGAACAAGCTAGGTGAAGAACGGCTTTCACACAAACTTATCTCTCAGAACTGAGCAAGTGGAGAGAAGTTCGTTCATCTAGCACCAAGGGAACGGGTTGCAGGAGACACTTTTTCTCTGCTTTCTCAGTCTGTTTCCTAGTGCCGGTTTGAAGTTCCTGCAGTTTTCACTGTCCAACCGAGTTGGAGCTAGTACCTCCCCATATAAATGTATGGAATGGAGTTTGCAACTGAAAAGAAACTTTGTGTTCCCAACAAGCTAGGTGAAGGACGGCTTTCACACACACTTATCTCTCAGAACTGAGCAAGTGGAGAGACGTTCGTTCATCTAGCACCAAGGGAACGGGTTGCAGGAGACACTTTTTCTCTGCTTTCTCAGTATGTTTCCTAGTGCCGGTTTGAAGTTCCTGCAGTTTTCACTGTAAAACCGAGTTGGAGCTAGTACCTCCCCATATATATGTATGGAATGGAGTTTGCAACTGAAAAGAAACTTTGTGTTCCCAACAAGCTAGGTGAAGGACGGCTTTCACACACACTTATCTCTCAGAACTGAGCAAGTGGAGAGACGTTCGTTCTTCTAGCACCAAGGGAACGGGTTGCAGGAGACACTTTTTCTCTGCTTTCTCAGTCTGTTTCCCAGTGCCGGTTTGAAGTTCCTGCAGTTTTCACTGTCAAACCGAGTTGGAGCTAGTACCTCCCCATATATATTTATGGAATGGAGTTTGCAACTGAAAATAAACTTTGTGTTCCCAACAAGCTAGGTGAAGGACGGCTTTCACACACACATACCTCTCCGAACTGAGCAAGTGGAGAGACGTTCGTTCATCTAGCACCAAGGGAACGGGTTGCAGGAGACACTTTTTCTCTGCTTTCTCAGTCTGTTTCCCAGTGCCGGTTTGAAGTTCCTGCAGTTTTCACTGTCAAACCGAGTTGGAGCTAGTACCTCCCCATATATATGTATGGAATGGAGTTTGCAACTGAAAAGAAACTTTGTGTTCCCAACAAGCTAGGTGAAGGACGGCTTTCACACACACTTATCTCTCAGAACTGAGCAAGTGGAGAGACGTTCGTTCATCTAGCACCAAGGGAACGGGTTGCAGGAGACACTTTTTCTCTGCTTTCTCAGTCTGTTTCCTAGTGCCGGTTTGAAGTTCCTGCAGTTTTCACTGTCAAACCGAGTTGGAGCTAGTACCTCCCCATATAAATGTATGGAATGGAGTTTGCAACTGAAAAGAAACTTTGTGTTCCCAACAAGCTAGGTGAAGGACGGCTTTCACACACACTTATCTCTCAGAACTGAGCAAGTGGAGAGACGTTCGTTCATCTAGCACCAAGGGAACGGGTTGCAGGAGACACTTTTTCTCTGCTTTCTCAGTCTGTTTCCTAGTGCCGGTTTGAAGTTCCTGCAGTTTTCACTGTCAAACCGAGTTGGAGCTAGTACCTCCCCATATAAATGTATGGAATGGAGTTTGCAACTGAAAAGAAACTTTGTGTTCCCAACAAGCTAGGTGAAGGACGGCTTTCACACACACTTATCTCTCAGAACTGAGCAAGTGGAGAGACGTTCGTTCATCTAGCACCAAGGGAACGGGTTGCAGGAGACACTTTTTCTCTGCTTTCTCAGTCTGTTTCCTAGTGCCGGTTTGAAGTTCCTGCAGTTTTCACTGTCAAACCGAGTTGGAGCTAGTTCCTCCCCATATATATGTATGGAATGGAGTTTGCAACTGAAAAGAAACTTTGTGTTCCCAACAAGCTAGGTGAAGGACGGCTTTCACACACACTTATCTCTCAGAACTGAGCAAGTGGAGAGACGTTCGTTCATCTAGCACCAAGGGAACGGGTTGCAGGAGACACTTTTTCTCTGCTTTCTCAGTCTGTTTCCCAGTGCCGGTTTGAAGTTCCTGCAGTTTTCACTGTCAAACCGAGTTGGAGCTAGTACCTCCCCATATATATTTATGGAATGGAGTTTGCAACTGAAAAGAAACTTTGTGTTCCCAACAAGCTAGGTGAAGGACGGCTTTCACACACACATACCTCTCCGAACTGAGCAAGTGGAGAGACGTTCGTTTATGTAGCACCAAGGGAACGGGTTGCAGGAGACACTTTTTCCCTGCTTTCTCAGTCTGTTTCCTAGTGCCGGTTTGAAGTTCCTGCAGTTTTCACTGTCAAACCGAGTTGGAGCTAGTTCCTCCCCATATATATGTATGGAATGGAGTTTGCAACTGAAAAGAAACTTTGTGTTCCCAACAAGCTAGGTGAAGGACGGCTTTCACACACACTTATCTCTCGGAACTGAGCAAGTGGAGAGACGTTCGTTCATCTAGCACCAAGGGAACGGGTTGCAGGAGACACTTTTTCTCTGCTTTCTCAGTCTGTTTCCTAGTGCCGGTTTGAAGTTCCTGCAGTTTTCACTGTCAAACCGAGTTGGAGCTAGTACCTCCCCATATAAATGTATGGAATGGAGTTTGCAACTGAAAAGAAACTTTGTGTTCCCAACAAGCTAGGTGAAGGACGGCTTTCACACACACTTATCTCTCAGAACTGAGCAAGTGGAGAGACGTTCGTTCATCTAGCACCAAGGGAACGGGTTGCAGGAGACACTTTTTCTCTGCTTTCTCAGTCTGTTTCCTAGTGCCGGTTTGAAGTTCCTGCAGTTTTCACTGTCAAACCGAGTTGGAGCTAGTTCCTCCCCATATATATGTATGGAATGGAGTTTGCAACTGAAAAGAAACTTTGTGTTCCCAACAAGCTAGTTGAAGGACGGCTTTCACACACACTTATCTCTCAGAACTGAGCAAGTGGAGAGACGTTCGTTCATCTAGCACCAAGGGAACGGGTTGCAGGAGACACTTTTTCTCTGCTTTCTCAGTCTGTTACCTAGTGCCGGTTTGAAGTTCCTGCAGTTTTCACTGTCAAACCGAGTTGGAGCTAGTTCCTCCCCATATATATGTATGGAATGGAGTTTGCAACTGAAAAGAAACTTTGTGTTCCCAACAAGCTAGGTGAAGGACGGCTTTCACACACACTTATCTCTCAGAACTGAGCAAGTGGAGAGACGTTCGTTCATCTAGCACCAAGGGAACGGGTTGCAGGAGACACTTTTCCTCTGCTTTCTCAGTCTGTTTCCTAGTGCCGGTTTGAAGTTCCTGCAGTTTTCACTGTAAAACCGAGTTGGAGCTAGTACCTCCCCATATATATGTATGGAATGGAGTTTGCAACTGAAAAGAAACTTTGTGTTCCCAACAAGCTAGGTGAAGGACGGCTTTCACACACGCTTATCTCTCAGAACTGAGCAAGTGGAGAGACGTTCGTTCATCTAGCACCAAGGGAACGGGTTGCAGGAGACACTTTTTCTCTGCTTTCTCAGTCTGTTTCCTAGTGACGGTTTGAAGTTCCTGCAGTTTTCACTGTCAAACCGAGTTGGAGCTGGTAGCTCCCCATATATATGTATGGAATGGAGTTTGCAACTGAAAAGAAACTTTGTGTTCCCAACAAGCTAGGTGAAGGACGGCTTTCACACACACTTATCTCTCAGAACTGAGCAAGTGGAGAGACGTTCGTTCATCTAGCACCAAGGGAACGGGTTGCAGGAGACACTTTTTCTCTGCTTTCTCAGTCTGTTTCCTAGTGCCGGTTTGAAGTTCCTGCAGTTTTCACTGTCAAACCGAGTTGGAGCTAGTACCTCCCCATATATATGTATGGAATGGAGTTTGCAACTGAAAAGAAACTTTGTGTTCCCAACAAGCTAGGTGAAGGACGGCTTTCACACACACTTATCTCTCAGAACTGAGCAAGTGGAGAGACGTTCGTTCATCTAGCACCAAGGGAACGGGTTGCAGGAGACACTTTTCCTCTGCTTTCTCAGTCTGTTTCCTAGTGCCGGTTTGAAGTTCCTGCAGTTTTCACTGTCAAACCGAGTTGGAGCTAGTACCTCCCCATATATATGTATGGAATGTAGTTTGCAACTGAAAAGAAACTTTGTGTTCCCAACAAGCTATGTGAAGGACGGCTTTCACACACACTTATCTCTCAGAACTGAGCAAGTGGAGAGACGTTCGTTCATCTAGCACCAAGGGAACGGGTTGCAGGAGACACTTTTTCTCTGCTTTCTCAGTCTGTTACCTAGTGCCGGTTTGAAGTTCCTGCAGTTTTCACTGTCAAACCGAGTTGGAGCTAGTTCCTCCCCATATATATGTATGGAATGGAGTTTGCAACTGAAAAGAAACTCTGTGTTCCCAACAAGCTAGGTGAAGGACGGCTTTCAAACACACTTATCTCTCAGAACTGAGCAAGTGGAGAGACTTTCGTTCATCTAGCACCAAGGGAACGGGTTGCAGGAGACACTTTTTCTCTGCTTTCTCAGTCTGTTTCCTAGTGCCGGTTTGAAGTTCCTGCAGTTTTCACTGTCAAACCGAGTTGGAGCTAGTACCTCCCCATATAAATGTATGGAATGGAGTTTGCAACTGAAAAGAAACTTTGTGTTCCCAACAAGCTAGGTGAAGGACGGCTTTCACACACACTTATCTCTCAGAACTGAGCAAGTGGAGAGACGTTCGTTCATCTAGCACCAAGGGAACGGGTTGCAGGAGACACTTTTTCTCTGCTTTCTCAGTCTGTTTCCTAGTGCCGGTTTGAAGTTCCTGCAGTTTTCACTGTCAAACCGAGTTGGAGCTAGTTCCTCCCCATATATATGTATGGAATGGAGTTTGCAACTGAAAAGAAACTTTGTGTTCCCAACAAGCTAGGTGAAGGACGGCTTTCACACACACTTATCTCTCAGAACTGAGCAAGTGGAGAGACGTTCGTTCATGTAGCACCAAGGGAACGGGTTGCAGGAGACACTTTTTCTCTGCTTTCTCAGTCTGTTTCCTAGTGCCGGTTTGAAGTTCCTGCAGTTTTCACTGTCAAACCGAGTTGGAGCTAGTTCCTCCCCATATATATGTATGGAATGGAGTTTGCAACTGAAAAGAAACTTTGTGTTCCCAACAAGTTATGTGAAGGACGGCTTTCACACACACTTATCTCTCAAAACTGAGCAAGTGGAGAGACGTTCGTTCATCTAGCACCAAGGGAACGGGTTGCAGGAGACACTTTTTCTCTGCTTTCTCAGTCTGTTTCCTAGTGACGGTTTGAAGTTCCTGCAGTTTTCACTGTCAAACCGAGTTGGAGCTGGTAGCTCCCCATATATATGTATGGAATGGAGTTTGCAACTGAAAAGAAACTTTGTGTTCCCAACAAGCTAGGTGAAGGACGGCTTTCACACACACTTATCTCTCAGAACTGAGCAAGTGGAGAGACGTTCGTTCATCTAGCACCAAGGGAACGGGTTGCAGGAGACACTTTTTCTCTGCTTTCTCAGTCTGTTTCCTAGTGCCGGTTTGAAGTTCCTGCAGTTTTCACTGTCAAACCGAGTTGGAGCTAGTACCTCCCCATATATATGTATGGAATGGAGTTTGCAACTGAAAAGAAACTTTGTGTTCCCAACAAGCTAGGTGAAGGACGGCTTTCACACACACTTATCTCTCAGAACTGAGCAAGTGGAGAGACGTTCGTTCATCTAGCACCAAGGGAACGGGTTGCAGGAGAAACTTTTCCTCTGCTTTCTCAGTCTGTTTCCTAGTGCCGGTTTGAAGTTCCTGCAGTTTTCACTGTCAAACCGAGTTGGAGCTAGTACCTCCCCATATAAATGTATGGAATGGAGTTTGCAACTGAAAAGAAACTTTGTGTTCCCAACAAGCTAGGTGAAGGACGGCTTTCACACACACTTATCTCTCAGAACTGAGCAAGTGGAGAGACGTTCGTTCATCTAGCACCAAGGGAACGGGTTGCAGGAGACACTTTTTCTCTGCTTTCTCAGTCTGTTTCCTAGTGCCGGTTTGAAGTTCCTGCAGTTTTCACTGTCAAACCGAGTTGGAGCTGGTAGCTCCCCATATATATGTATGGAATGGAGTTTGCAACTGAAAAGAAACTTTGTGTTCCCAACAAGCTATGTGAAGGACGGCTTTCACACACACTTATCTCTCAGAACTGAGCAAGTGGAGAGACGTTCGTTCATCTAGCACCAAGGGAACGGGTTGCAGGAGACACTTTTTCTCTGCTTTCTCAGTCTGTTACCTAGTGCCGGTTTGAAGTTCCTGCAGTTTTCACTGTCAAACCGAGTTGGAGCTAGTTCCTCCCCATATATATGTATGGAATGGAGTTTGCAACTGAAAAGAAACTCTGTGTTCCCAACAAGCTATGTGAAGGACGGCTTTCAAACACACTTATCTCTCAGAACTGAGCAAGTGGAGAGACGTTCGTTCATCTAGCACCAAGGGAACGGGTTGCAGGAGACACTTTTTCTCTGATTTCTCAGTCTGTTTCCTAGTGCCGGTTTGAAGTTCCTGCAGTTTTCACTGTCAAACCGAGTTGGAGCTAGTACCTCCCCATATAAATGTATGGAATGGAGTTTGCAACTGAAAAGAAACTTTGTGTTCCCAACAAGCTAGGTGAAGGACGGCTTTCACACACACTTATCTCTCAGAACTGAGCAAGTGGAGAGACGTTCGTTCATCTAGCACCAAGGGAACGGGTTGCAGGAGACACTTTTTCTCTGCTTTCTCAGTCTGTTTCCTAGTGCCGGTTTGAAGTTCCTGCAGTTTTCACTGTCAAACCGAGTTGGAGCTAGTTCCTCCCATATATATGTATGGAATGGAGTTTGCAACTGAAAAGAAACTTTGTGTTCCCAACAAGCTATGTGAAGGACGGCTTTCACACACACTTATCTCTCAAAACTGAGCAAGTGGAGAGACGTTCGTTCATCTAGCACCAAGGGAACGGGTTGCAGGAGACACTTTTTCTCTGCTTTCTCAGTCTGTTACCTAGTGCCGGTTTGAAGTTCCTGCAGTTTTCACTGTCAAACCGAGTTGGAGCTAGTTCCTCCCCATATATATGTATGGAATGGAGTTTGCAACTGAAAAGAAACTTTGTGTTCCCAACAAGCTAGGTGAAGGACGGCTTTCACACACACTTATCTCTCAGAACTGAGCAAGTGGAGAGACGTTCGTTCATCTAGCACCAAGGGAACGGGTTGCAGGAGACACTTTTTCTCTGCTTTCTCAGTCTGTTTCCTAGTGCCGGTTTGAAGTTCCTGCAGTTTTCACTGTCAAACCGAGTTGGAGCTAGTTCCTCCCATATATATGTATGGAATGGAGTTTGCAACTGAAAGAAACTCTGTGTTCCCAACAAGCTATGTGAAGGACGGCTTTCAAACACACTTATCTCTCAGAACTGAGCAAGTGGAGAGACGTTCGTTCATCTAGCACCAAGGGAACGGGTTGCAGGAGACACTTTTTCTCTGATTTCTCAGTCTGTTTCCTAGTGCCGGTTTGAAGTTCCTGCAGTTTTCACTGTCAAACCGAGTTGGAGCTAGTACCTCCCCATATAAATGTATGGAATGGAGTTTGCAACTGAAAAGAAACTTTGTGTTCCCAACAAGCTAGGTGAAGGACGGCTTTCACACACACTTATCTCTCAGAACTGAGCAAGTGGAGAGACGTTCGTTCATGTAGCACCAAGGGAACGGGTTGCAGGAGACACTTTTTCTCTGCTTTCTCAGTCTGTTTCCTAGTGCCGGTTTGAAGTTCCTGCAGTTTTCACTGTCAAACCGAGTTGGAGCTAGTTCCTCCCCATATATATGTATGGAATGGAGTTTGCAACTGAAAAGAAACTTTGTGTTCCCAACAAGCTATGTGAAGGACGGCTTTCACACACACTTATCTCTCAAAACTGAGCAAGTGGAGAGACGTTCGTTCATCTAGCACCAAGGGAACGGGTTGCAGGAGACACTTTTTCTCTGCTTTCTCAGTCTGTTACCTAGTGCCGGTTTGAAGTTCCTGCAGTTTTCACTGTCAAACCGAGTTGGAGCTAGTTCCTCCCCATATATATGTATGGAATGGAGTTTGCAACTGAAAAGAAACTTTGTGTTCCCAACAAGCTAGGTGAAGGACGGCTTTCACACACACTTATCTCTCAGAACTGAGCAAGTGGAGAGACGTTCGTTCATCTAGCACCAAGGGAACGGGTTGCAGGAGACACTTTTTCTCTGCTTTCTCAGTCTGTTTCCTAGTGCCGGTTTGAAGTTCCTGCAGTTTTCACTGTCAAACCGAGTTGGAGCTAGTTCCTCCCCATATATATGTATGGAATGGAGTTTGCAACTGAAAAGAAACTTTGTGTTCCCAACAAGCTAGGTGAAGGACGGCTTTCACACACACTTATCTCTCAGAACTGAGCAAGTGGAGAGACGTTCGTTCATCTAGCACCAAGGGAACGGGTTGCAGGAGACACTTTTCTCTGCTTTCTCAGTCTGTTTCCTAGTGCCGGTTTGAAGTTCCTGCAGTTTTCACTGTCAAACCGAGTTGGAGCTAGTTCCTCCCCATATATATGTATGGAATGGGTTTGCAACTGAAAAGAAACTTTGTGTTCCCAACAAGCTAGGTGAAGGACGGCTTTCACACACACTTATCTCTCGGAACTGAGCAAGTGGAGAGACGTTCGTTCATCTAGCACCAAGGAACGGGTTGCAGGAGACACTTTTTCTCTGCTTTCTCAGTCTGTTTCCTAGTGCCGGTTTGAAGTTCCTGCAGTTTTCACTGTCAAACCGAGTTGGAGCTAGTTCCTCCCCATATATATGTATGGAATGGAGTTTGCAACTGAAAAGAAACTTTGTGTTCCCAACAAGCTAGGTGAAGGACGGCTTTCACACACACTTATCTCTCAGAACTGAGCAAGTGGAGAGACGTTCGTTCATCTAGCACCAAGGGAACGGGTTGCAGGAGACACTTTTTCTCTGCTTTCTCAGTCTGTTTCCTAGTGCCGGTTTGAAGTTCCTGCAGTTTTCACTGTCAAACCGAGTTGGAGCTAGTTCCTCCCCATATATATGTATGGAATGGAGTTTGCAACTGAAAAGAAACTTTGTGTTCCCAACAAGCTAGGTGAAGGACGGCTTTCACACACACTTATCTCTCAGAACTGAGCAAGTGGAGAGACGTTCGTTCATCTAGCACCAAGGGAACGGGTTGCAGGAGACACTTTTTCTCTGCTTTCTCAGTCTGTTTCCTAGTGCCGGTTTGAAGTTCCTGCAGTTTTCACTGTCAAACCGAGTTGGAGCTAGTTCCTCCCATATATATGTATGGAATGGAGTTTGCAACTGAAAGAAACTTTGTGTTCCCAACAAGCTAGGTGAAGGACGGCTTTCACACACACTTATCTCTCAGAACTGAGCAAGTGGAGAGACGTTCGTTCATCTAGCACCAAGGGAACGGGTTGCAGGAGACACTTTTTCTCTGCTTTCTCAGTCTGTTTCCTAGTGCCGGTTTGAAGTTCCTGCAGTTTTCACTGTCAAACCGAGTTGGAGCTAGTTCCTCCCCATATATATGTATGGAATGGAGTTTGCAACTGAAAAGAAACTTTGTGTTCCCAACAAGCTAGGTGAAGGACGGCTTTCACACACACTTATCTCTCAGAACTGAGCAAGTGGAGAGACGTTCGTTCATCTAGCACCAAGGGAACGGGTTGCAGGAGACACTTTTTTCTCTGCTTTCTCAGTCTGTTTCCTAGTGCCGGTTTGAAGTTCCTGCAGTTTTCACTGTCAAACCGAGTTGGAGCTAGTTCCTCCCCATGTATATGTATGGAATGGAGTTTGCAACTGAAAAGAAACTTTGTGTTCCCAACAAGCTAGGTGAAGGACGGCTTTCACACACACTTATCTCTCGGAACTGAGCAAGTGGAGAGACGTTCGTTCATCTAGCACCAAGGGAACGGGTTGCAGGAGACACTTTTTCTCTGCTTTCTCAGTCTGTTTCCTAGTGCCGGTTTGAAGTTCCTGCAGTTTTCACTGTCAATCCGAGTTGGAGCTAGTACCTCCCATATATATGTATGGAATGGAGTTTGCAACTGAAAAGAAACTTTGTGTTCCCAACAAGCTAGGTGAAGGACGGCTTTCACACACACTTATCTCTCAGAACTGAGCAAGTGGAGAGACGTTCGTTCATCTAGCACCAAGGGAACGGGTTGCAGGAGACACTTTATCTCTGCTTTCTCAGTCTGTTTCCTAGTGCCGGTTTGAAGTTCCTGCAGTTTTCACTGTCAAACCGAGTTGGAGCTAGTTCCTCCCCATATATATGTATGGAATGGAGTTTGCAACTGAAAAGAAACTTTGTGTTCCCAACAAGCTAGGTGAAGGACGGCTTTCACACACACTTATCTCTCAGAACTGAGCAAGACGCAGCGCTCGACTGT
>NW_026989820.1:0-84758 GCF_036321535.1 Camelus dromedarius | reverse complement strand
ACAGTCGAGCGCTGCGTCTGAGAAAGCAGAGAAAAAGTGTCTCCTGCAACCCGTTCCCTTGGTGCTAGATGAACGAACGTCTCTCCACTTGTTCAATTCTGAGAGATAAGTGTGTGTGAAAGCCGTCCTTCACCTAGATTGTTGGGAACACAAAGTTTCTTTTCAGTTGCAAACTCCATTCCATACATATATATGGGGAGGTACTAGCTCCAACTCGGTTTTACAGTGAAAACTGCAGGAACTTCAAACCGGGCACTAGGAAACAGACTGAGAAAGCAGAGAAAAAGTGTCTCCTGCAACCCGTTCCCTTGGTGCTAGATGAACGAACGTCTCTCCACTTGCTCAGTTCTGAGAGATAAGTGTGTGTGAAAGCCGTCCTTCACCTAGCTTTTTGGGAACACAAAGTTTCTTTTCAGTTGCAAACTCCATTCCATACATATATATTTGGAGGTAGAAGCTCCAACTCGGTTTTACAGTGAAAACTGCAGGAACTTCAAACCGGCACTAGGAAACAGACTGAGAAAGCAGAGAAAAAAGTGTCTCCTGCAACCCGTTCCTTGGTGCTAGATGAACGAACGTCTCTCCACTTGCTCAGTTCTGAGAGATAAGTGTGTGTGAAAGCCGTCCTTCACCTAGCTTGTTGGGAACACAAAGTTTCTTTTCAGTTGCAAACTCCATTCCATACATATATATGGGGAGGTACTAGCTCCAACTCGGTTTTACAGTGAAAACTGCAGGAACTTCAAACCGGCACTAGGAAACAGACTGAGAAAGCAGAGAAAAAGTGTCTCCTGCAACCCGTTCCCTTGGTGCTAGATGAACGAACGTCTCTCCACTTGCTCAGTTCTGAGAGATAAGTGTGTGTGAAAGCCGTCCTTCACCTAGCTTGTTGGGAACACAAAGTTTCTTTTCAGTTGCAAACTCCAATCCATACATATATATGGGGAGGTACTAGCTCCAACTCGGTTTTACAGTGAAAACTGCAGGAACTTTCAAACCGGCACTAGGAAACAGACTGAGAAAGCAGAGAAAAAGTGTCTCCTGCAACCCGTTCCCTTGGTGCTAGATGAACGAACGTCTCTCCACTTGCTCAGTTCTGAGAGATAAGTGTGTGTGAAAGCCGTCCTTCACCTAACTGTTTGGGAACACAAAGTTTCTTTTCAGTTGCAAACTCCATTCCATACATATATATTTGGAGGTAGAAGCTCCAACTCGGTTTTACAGTGAAAACTGCAGGAACTTCAAACCGGCACTAGGAAACAGTCTGAGAAAGCAGAGAAAAAGTGCCTCCTGCAACCCGTTCCCTTGGTGCTAGATGAACGAACGTCTCTCCACTTGCTCAGTTCTGAGAGATAAGTGTGTGTGAAAGCCGTCCTTCACCTAGCTTGTTGTTAACACAAAGTTTCTTTTCAGTTGCAAACTCCATTCCATACATATATATGGGGAGGTACAAGCTCCAACTGGGTTTGACAGTGAAAACTGCAGGAACTTCAAACCGGCACTAGGAAACAGACTGAGAAAGCAGAGAAAATTGTCTCCTGCAACCCGTTCCCTTGGTGCTAGATGAACGAACGTGTCTCCACTTGCTCAGTTCTGAGAGATAAGTGTGTGTGAAAGCCGTCCTTCACCTAGCTTGTTGGGAACACAAAGTTTCTTTTCAGTTGCAAACTCCATTCCATACATATATAAGGGGAGGTACTAGCTTCAACTCTGTTTTACTGTGAAAACTGCAGGAACTTCAAACCGGCACTAGGAAACAGACTGAGAAAGCAGAGAAAAAGTGTCTCCTGCAACCCGTTCCCTTGGTGCTAGATGAACGAACGTGTCTCCACTTGCTCAGTTCTGAGAGATAAGTGTGTGTGAAAGCCGTCCTTCACATAGCTTGTTGGGAACACAAAGTTTCTTTTCAGTTGCAAACTCCATTCCATACATATATAAGGGAAGGTACTAGCTCCAACTCGGTTTTACAGTGAAAACTGCAGGAACTTCAAACCGGCACTTGGAAACAGACTGAGAAAGCAGAGAAAAAGTGTCTCCTGCAACCCGTTCCCTTGGTGCTAGATGAACGAACGTCTCTCCACTTGTTCAATTCTGAGAGATAAGTGTGTGTGAAAGCCGTCCTTCACCTAGATTGTTGGGAACACAAAGTTTCTTTTCAGTTGCAAACTCCATTCCATACATATATATGGGGAGGTACTAGCTCCAACTCGGTTTTACAGTGAAAACTGCAGGAACTTCAAACCGGCACTAGGAAACAGACTGAGAAAGCAGAGAAAAAGTGTCTCCTGCAACCCGTTCCCTTGGTGCTAGATGAACGAACGTCTCTCCACTTGCTCAGTTCTGAGAGATAAGTGTGTGTGAAAGCCGTCCTTCACCTAGCTTTTGGGAACACAAAGTTTCTTTTCAGTTGCAAACTCCATTCCATACATATATATTTGGAGGTAGAAGCTCCAACTCGGTTTTACAGTGAAAACTGCAGGAACTTCAAACCGGCACTAGGAAACAGACTGAGAAAGCAGAGAAAAAGTGTCTCCTGCAACCCGTTCCCTTGGTGCTAGATGAACGAACGTCTCTCCACTTGCTCAGTTCTGAGAGATAAGTGTGTGTGAAAGCCGTCCTTCACCTAGCTTGTTGGGAACACAAAGTTTCTTTTCAGTTGCAAACTCCATTCCATACATATATATGGGGAAGGTACTAGCTACAACTCGGTTTGACAGTGAAAACTGCGGGAACTTCAAACCGGCACTGTTAAACAGACTGAGAAAGCAGACAAAAAGTGTCTCCTGCACCCCGTTCCCTTGGTGCTAGATGAACGAACGTCTCTCACTTGCTCAGTTCTGAGAGATAAGTGTGTGTGAAAGCCGTCCTTCACCTAGCTTGTTGGGAACACAAAGTTTCTTTTCAGTTGCAAACTCCATTCCATACATATATATGGGGAGGTACTAGCTCCAACTCGGTTTTACAGTGAAAACTGCAGGAACTTCAAACCGGCACTAGGAAACAGACTGAGAAAGCAGAGAAAAAGTGTCTCCTGCAACCGTTCCCTTGGTGCTAGATGAACGAACGTCTCTCCACTTGCTCAGTTCTGAGAGATAAGTGTGTGTGAAAGCCGTCCTTCACCTAGCTTGTTGGGAACACAAAGTTTCTTTTCAGTTGCAAACTCCAATCCATACATATATATGGGGAGGTACTAGCTCCAACTCGGTTTTACAGTGAAAACTGCAGGAACTTCAAACCGGCACTAGGAAACAGACTGAGAAAGCAGAGAAAAAGTGTCTCCTGCAACCCGTTCCCTTGGTGCTAGATGAACGAACGTCTCTCCACTTGCTCAGTTCTGAGAGATAAGTGTGTGTGAAAGCCGTCCTTCACCTAGCTTGTTGGGAACACAAAGTTTCTTTTCAGTTGCAAACTCCATTCCATACATATATGGGGAGGTACTAGCTCCAACTCGGTTTTACAGTGAAAACTGCAGGAACTTCAAACCGGCACTAGGAAACAGACTGAGAAAGCAGAGAAAAAGTGTCTCCTGCAACCCGTTCCCTTGGTGCTAGATGAACGAACGTCTCTCCACTTGCTCAGTTCTGAGAGATAAGTGTGTGTGAAAGCCGTCCTTCACCTAGCTTGTTGGGAACACAAAGTTTCTTTTCAGTTGCAAACTCCATTCCATACATATATATGGGGAGGTACTAGCTCCAACTCGGTTTGACAGTGAAAACTGCAGGAACTTCAAACCGGCACTTGGAAACAGACTGAGAAAGCAGAAAAAAAGTGTCTCCTGCAACCCGTTCCCTTGGTGCTAGATGAACGAACGTCTCTCCACTTGCTCAGTTCTGAGAGATAAGTGTGTGTGAAAGCCGTCCTTCACCTAGCTTGTTGGGAACACAAAGTTTCTTTTCAGTTGCAAACTCCATTCCATACATATATATGGGGAGGTACTAGCTCCAACTCGGTTTTACAGTGAAAACTGCAGGAACTTCAAACCGGCACTAGGAAACAGACTGAGAAAGCAGAGAAAAAGTGTCTCCTGCAACCCGTTCCCTTGGTGCTAGATGAACGAACGTCTCTCCACTTGCTCAGTTCTGAGAGATAAGTGTGTGTGAAAGCCGTCCTTCACCTAGATTGTTGGGAACACAAAGTTTCTTTTCAGTTGCAAACTCCATTCCATACATATATATGGGGAGGTACTAGCTCCAACTCGGTTTTACAGTGAAAACTGCAGGAACTTCAAACCGGCACTAGGAAACAGACTGAGAAAGCAGAGAAAAAGTGTCTCCTGCAACCCGTTCCCTTGGTGCTAGATGAACGAACGTCTCTCCACTTGCTCAGTTCTGAGAGATAAGTGTGTGTGAAAGCCGTCCTTCACCTAGCTTGTTGGGAACACAAAGTTTCTTTTCAGTTGCAAACTCCATTCCATACATATATATGGGGAGGTACTAGCTCCAACTCGGTTTTTACAGTGAAAACTGCAGGAACTTCAAACCGGCACTAGGAAACAGACTGAGAAAGCAGAGAAAAAGTGTCTCCTGCAACCCGTTCCCTTGGTGCTAGATGAACGAACGTCTCTCCACTTGCTCAGTTCTGAGAGATAAGTGTGTGTGAAAGCCGTCCTTCACCTAGCTTGTTGGGAACACAAAGTTTCTTTTCAGTTGCAAACTCCATTCCATACATATATATTGGGAGGTACTAGCTCCAACTCGGTTTTACAGTGAAAACTGCAGGAACTTCAAACCGGCACTAGGAAACAGACTGAGAAAGCAGAGAAAAAGTGTCTCCTGCAACCCGTTCCCTTGGTGCTAGATGAACGAACGTCTCTCCACTTGCTCAGTTCTGAGAGATAAGTGTGTGTGAAAGCCGTCCTTCACCTAGCTTGTTGGGAACACAAAGTTTCTTTTCAGTTGCAAACTCCATTCCATACATATATATTTGGAGGTAGAAGCTCCAACTCGGTTTTACAGTGAAAACTGCAGGAACTTCAAACCGGCACTAGGAAACAGACTGAGAAAGCAGAGAAAAAGTGTCTCCTGCAACCCGTTCCCTTGGTGCTAGATGAACGAACGTCTCTCCACTTGCTCAGTTCTGAGAGATAAGTGTGTGTGAAAGCCGTCCTTCACCTAGATTGTTGGGAACACAAAGTTTCTTTTCAGTTGCAAACTCCATTCCATACATATATATGGGGAGGTACTAGCTCCAACTCGGTTTTACAGTGAAAACTGCAGGAACTTCAAACCGGCACTAGGAAACAGACTGAGAAAGCAGAGAAAAAGTGTCTCCTGCAACCCGTTCCCTTGGTGCTAGATGAACGACCGTCTCTCCACTTGCTCAGTTCTGAGAGATAAGTGTGTGTGAAAGCCGTCCTTCACCTAGCTTGTTGGGAACACAAAGTTTCTTTTCAGTTGCAAACTCCATTTCCATACATATATATGGGGAGGTACTAGCTCCAACTCGGTTTGACAGTGAAAACTGCAGGAACTTCAAACCGGCACTAGGAAACAGACTGAGAAAGCAGAGAAAAAGTGTCTCCTGCAACCCGTTCCCTTGGTGCTAGATGAACGAACGTCTCTCCACTTGCTCAGTTCTGAGAGATAAGTGTGTGTGAAAGCCGTCCTTCACCTAGCTTGTTGGGAACACAAAGTTTCTTTTCAGTTGCAAACTCCATTCCATACATATATATGGGGAGGTACTAGCTCCAACTCGGTTTGACAGTGAAAACTGCAGGAACTTCAAACCGGCACTAGGAAACAGACTGAGAAAGCAGAGAAAAAGTGTCTCCTGCAACCCGTTCCCTTGGTGCTAGATGAACGAACGTCTCTCCACTTGCTCAGTTCTGAGAGATAAGTGTGTGTGAAAGCCGTCCTTCACCTAGCTTGTTGGGAACACAAAGTTTCTTTTCAGTTGCAAACTCCATTCCATACATATATATGGGGAGGTACTAGCTCCAACTCGGTTTTACAGTGAAAACTGCAGGAACTTCAAACCGGCACTAGGAAACAGACTGAGAAAGCAGAGAAAAAGTGTCTCCTGCAACCCGTTCCCTTGGTGCTAGATGAACGAACGTCTCTCCACTTGCTCAGTTCTGAGAGATAAGTGTGTGTGAAAGCCGTCCTTCACCTAACTGTTTGGGAACACAAAGTTTCTTTTCAGTTGCAAACTCCATTCCATACATATATATTTGGAGGTAGAAGCTCCAACTCGGTTTTACAGTGAAAACTGCAGGAACTTCAAACCGGCACTAGGAAACAGTCTGAGAAAGCAGAGAAAAAGTGCCTCCTGCAACCCGTTCCCTTGGTGCTAGATGAACGAACGTCTCTCCACTTGCTCAGTTCTGAGAGATAAGTGTGTGTGAAAGCCGTCCTTCACCTAGCTTGTTGTTAACACAAAGTTTCTTTTCAGTTGCAAACTCCATTCCATACATATATATGGGGAGGTACAAGCTCCAACTGGGTTTGACAGTGAAAACTGCAGGAACTTCAAACCGGCACTAGGAAACAGACTGAGAAAGCAGAGAAAAATTGTCTCCTGCAACCCGTTCCCTTGGTGCTAGATGAACGAACGTGTCTCCACTTGCTCAGTTCTGAGAGATAAGTGTGTGTGAAAGCCGTCCTTCACCTAGCTTGTTGGGAACACAAAGTTTCTTTTCAGTTGCAAACTCCATTCCATACATATATAAGGGGAGGTACTAGCTTCAACTCTGTTTTACTGTGAAAACTGCAGGAACTTCAAACCGGCACTAGGAAACAGACTGAGAAAGCAGAGAAAAAGTGTCTCCTGCAACCCGTTCCCTTGGTGCTAGATGAACGAACGTGTCTCCACTTGCTCAGTTCTGAGAGATAAGTGTGTGTGAAAGCCGTCCTTCACATAGCTTGTTGGGAACACAAAGTTTCTTTTCAGTTGCAAACTCCATTCCATACATATATAAGGGAAGGTACTAGCTCCAACTCGGTTTTACAGTGAAAACTGCAGGAACTTCAAACCGGCACTTGGAAACAGACTGAGAAAGCAGAGAAAAAGTGTCTCCTGCAACCCGTTCCCTTGGTGCTAGATGAACGAACGTCTCTCCACTTGTTCAATTCTGAGAGATAAGTGTGTGTGAAAGCCGTCCTTCACCTAGATTGTTGGGAACACAAAGTTTCTTTTCAGTTGCAAACTCCATTCCATACATATATATGGGGAGGTACTAGCTCCAACTCGGTTTTACAGTGAAAACTGCAGGAACTTCAAACCGGCACTAGGAAACAGACTGAGAAAGCAGAGAAAAAGTGTCTCCTGCAACCCGTTCCCTTGGTGCTAGATGAACGAACGTCTCTCCACTTGCTCAGTTCTGAGAGATAAGTGTGTGTGAAAGCCGTCCTTCACCTAGCTTTTTGGGAACACAAAGTTTCTTTTCAGTTGCAAACTCCATTCCATACATATATATTTGGAGGTAGAAGCTCCAACTCGGTTTTACAGTGAAAACTGCAGGAACTTCAAACCGGCACTAGGAAACAGACTGAGAAAGCAGAGAAAAAGTGTCTCCTGCAACCCGTTCCCTTGGTGCTAGATGAACGAACGTCTCTCCACTTGCTCAGTTCTGAGAGATAAGTGTGTGTGAAAGCCGTCCTTCACCTAGCTTGTTGGGAACACAAAGTTTCTTTTCAGTTGCAAACTCCATTCCATACATATATATGGGGAGGTACTAGCTCCAACTCGGTTTTACAGTGAAAACTGCAGGAACTTCAAACCGGCACTAGGAAACAGACTGAGAAAGCAGAGAAAAAGTGTCTCCTGCAACCCGTTCCCTTGGTGCTAGATGAACGAACGTGTCTCCACTTGCTCAGTTCTGAGAGATAAGTGTGTGTGAAAGCCGTCCTTCACCTAGCTTGTTGGGAACACAAAGTTTCTTTTCAGTTGCAAACTCCATTCCATACATATATAAGGGGAGGTACTAGCTTCAACTCTGTTTTACTGTGAAAACTGCAGGAAATTCAAACCGGCACTAGGAAACAGACTGAGAAAGCAGAGAAAAAGTGTCTCCTGCAACCCGTTCCCTTGGTGCTAGATGAACGAACGTGTCTCCACTTGCTCAGTTCTGAGAGATAAGTGTGTGTGAAAGCCGTCCTTCACATAGCTTGTTGGGAACACAAAGTTTCTTTTCAGTTGCAAACTCCATTCCATACATATATAAGGGAAGGTTCTAGCTCCAACTCGGTTTTACAGTGAAAACTGCAGGAACTTCAAACCGGCACTTGGAAACAGACTGAGAAAGCAGAGAAAAAGTGTCTCCTGCAACCCGTTCCCTTGGTGCTAGATGAACGAACGTCTCTCCACTTGTTCAATTCTGAGAGATAAGTGTGTGTGAAAGCCGTCCTTCACCTAGATTGTTGGGAACACAAAGTTTCTTTTCAGTTGCAAACTCCATTCCATACATATATATGGGGAGGTACTAGCTCCAACTCGGTTTTACAGTGAAAACTGCAGGAACTTCAAACCGGCACTAGGAAACAGACTGAGAAAGCAGAGAAAAAGTGTCTCCTGCAACCCGTTCCCTTGGTGCTAGATGAACGAACGTCTCTCCACTTGCTCAGTTCTGAGAGATAAGTGTGTGTGAAAGCCGTCCTTCACCTAGCTTTTTGGGAACACAAAGTTTCTTTTCAGTTGCAAACTCCATTCCATACATATATATTTGGAGGTAGAAGCTCCAACTCGGTTTTACAGTGAAAACTGCAGGAACTTCAAACCGGCACTAGGAAACAGACTGAGAAAGCAGAGAAAAAGTGTCTCCTGCAACCCGTTCCCTTGGTGCTAGATGAACGAACGTCTCTCCACTTGCTCAGTTCTGAGAGATAAGTGTGTGTGAAAGCCGTCCTTCACCTAGCTTGTTGGGAACACAAAGTTTCTTTTCAGTTGCAAACTCCATTCCATACATATATATGGGGAGGTACTAGCTCCAACTCGGTTTTACAGTGAAAACTGCAGGAACTTCAAACCGGCACTAGGAAACAGACTGAGAAAGCAGAGAAAAAGTGTCTCCTGCAACCCGTTCCCTTGGTGCTAGATGAACGAACGTCTCTCCACTTGCTCAGTTCTGAGAGATAAGTGTGTGTGAAAGCCGTCCTTCACCTAGCTTGTTGGGAACACAAAGTTTCTTTTCAGTTGCAAACTCCAATCCATACATATATATGGGGAGGTACTAGCTCCAACTCGGTTTTACAGTGAAAACTGCAGGAACTTCAAACCGGCACTAGGAAACAGACTGAGAAAGCAGATAAAAAGTGTCTCCTGCAACCCGTTCCCTTGGTGCTAGATGAACGAACGTCTCTCCACTTGCTCAGTTCTGAGAGATAAGTGTGTGTGAAAGCCGTCCTTCACCTAACTGTTTGGGAACACAAAGTTTCTTTTCAGTTGCAAACTCCATTCCATACATATATATTTGGAGGTAGAAGCTCCAACTCGGTTTTACAGTGAAAACTGCAGGAACTTCAAACCGGCACTAGGAAACAGTCTGAGAAAGCAGAGAAAAAGTGCCTCCTGCAACCCGTTCCCTTGGTGCTAGATGAACGAACGTCTCTCCACTTGCTCAGTTCTGAGAGATAAGTGTGTGTGAAAGCCGTCCTTCACCTAGCTTGTTGTTAACACAAAGTTTCTTTTCAGTTGCAAACTCCATTCCATACATATATATGGGGAGGTACAAGCTCCAACTGGGTTTGACAGTGAAAACTGCAGGAACTTCAAACCGGCACTAGGAAACAGACTGAGAAAGCAGAGAAAAATTGTCTCCTGCAACCCGTTCCCTTGGTGCTAGATGAACGAACGTGTCTCCACTTGCTCATTTCTGAGAGATAAGTGTGTGTGAAAGCCGTCCTTCACCTAGCTTGTTGGGAACACAAAGTTTCTTTTCAGTTGCAAACTCCATTCCATACATATATAAGGGGAGGTACTAGCTTCAACTCTGTTTTACTGTGAAAACTGCAGGAACTTCAAACCGGCACTAGGAAACAGACTGAGAAAGCAGAGAAAAAGTGTCTCCTGCAACCCGTTCCCTTGGTGCTAGATGAACGAACGTGTCTCCACTTGCTCAGTTCTGAGAGATAAGTGTGTGTGAAAGCCGTCCTTCACATAGCTTGTTGGGAACACAAAGTTTCTTTTCAGTTGCAAACTCCATTCCATACATATATAAGGGAAGGTACTAGCTCCAACTCGGTTTTACAGTGAAAACTGCAGGAACTTCAAACCGGCACTTGGAAACAGACTGAGAAAGCAGAGAAAAAGTGTCTCCTGCAACCCGTTCCCTTGGTGCTAGATGAACGAACGTCTCTCCACTTGTTCAATTCTGAGAGATAAGTGTGTGTGAAAGCCGTCCTTCACCTAGATTGTTGGGAACACAAAGTTTCTTTTCAGTTGCAAACTCCATTCCATACATATATATGGGGAGGTACTAGCTCCAACTCGGTTTTACAGTGAAAACTGCAGGAACTTCAAACCGGCACTAGGAAACAGACTGAGAAAGCAGAGAAAAAGTGTCTCCTGCAACCCGTTCCCTTGGTGCTAGATGAACGAACGTCTCTCCACTTGCTCAGTTCTGAGAGATAAGTGTGTGTGAAAGCCGTCCTTCACCTAGCTTGTTGGGAACACAAAGTTTCTTTTCAGTTGCAAACTCCATTCCATACATATATATTTGGAGGTAGAAGCTCCAACTCGGTTTTACAGTGAAAACTGCAGGAACTTCAAACCGGCACTAGGAAACAGACTGAGAAAGCAGAGAAAAAGTGTCTCCTGCAACCCGTTCCCTTGGTGCTAGATGAACGAACGTCTCTCCACTTGCTCAGTTCTGAGAGATAAGTGTGTGTGAAAGCCGTCCTTCACCTAGCTTGTTGGGAACACAAAGTTTCTTTTCAGTTGCAAACTCCATTCCATACATATATATGGGGAGGTACTAGCTACAACTCGGTTTGACAGTGAAAACTGCGGGAACTTCAAACCGGCACTGTTAAACAGACTGAGAAAGCAGACAAAAAGTGTCTCCTGCACCCCGTTCCCTTGGTGCTAGATGAACGAACGTCTCTCCACTTGCTCAGTTCTGAGAGATAAGTGTGTGTGAAAGCCGTCC
This sequence comes from Camelus dromedarius, assembly GCF_036321535.1. Lineage (NCBI taxonomy): Eukaryota > Metazoa > Chordata > Mammalia > Artiodactyla > Camelidae > Camelus > Camelus dromedarius. Next base: position 73,675 of record NW_026989820.1, on the reverse strand, counting down.
TTCACCTAGCTTGTTGGGAACACAAAGTTTCTTTTCAGTTGCAAACTCCATTCCATACATATATATGGGGAGGTACTAGCTCCAACTCGGTTTTACAGTGAAAACTGCAGGAACTTCAAACCGGCACTAGGAAACAGACTGAGAAAGCAGAGAAAAAGTGTCTCCTGCAACCCGTTCCCTTGGTGCTAGATGAACGAACGTCTCTCCACTTGCTCAGTTCTGAGAGATAAGTGTGTGTGAAAGCCGTCCTTCACCTAGCTTGTTGGGAACACAAAGTTTCTTTTCAGTTGCAAACTCCAATCCATACATATATATGGGGAGGTACTAGCTCCAACTCGGTTTTACAGTGAAAACTGCAGGAACTTCAAACCGGCACTAGGAAACAGACTGAGAAAGCAGAGAAAAAGTGTCTCCTGCAACCCGTTCCCTTGGTGCTAGATGAACGAACGTCTCTCCACTTGCTCAGTTCTGAGAGATAAGTGTGTGTGAAAGCCGTCCTTCACCTAGCTTGTTGGGAACACAAAGTTTCTTTTCAGTTGCAAACTCCATTCCATACATATATATGGGGAGGTACTAGCTCCAACTCGGTTTTACAGTGAAAACTGCAGGAACTTCAAACCGGCACTAGGAAACAGACTGAGAAAGCAGAGAAAAAGTGTCTCCTGCAACCCGTTCCCTTGGTGCTAGATGAACGAACGTCTCTCCACTTGCTCAGTTCTGAGAGATAAGTGTGTGTGAAAGCCGTCCTTCACCTAGCTTGTTGGGAACACAAAGTTTCTTTTCAGTTGCAAACTCCATTCCATACATATATATGGGGAGGTACTAGCTCCAACTCGGTTTGACAGTGAAAACTGCAGGAACTTCAAACCGGCACTTGGAAACAGACTGAGAAAGCAGAAAAAAAGTGTCTCCTGCAACCCGTTCCCTTGGTGCTAGATGAACGAACGTCTCTCCACTTGCTCAGTTCTGAGAGATAAGTGTGTGTGAAAGCCGTCCTTCACCTAGCTTGTTGGGAACACAAAGTTTCTTTTCAGTTGCAAACTCCATTCCATACATATATATGGGGAGGTACTAGCTCCAACTCGGTGTTACAGTGAAAACTGCAGGAACTTCAAACCGGCACTAGGAAACAGACTGAGAAAGCAGAGAAAAAGTGTCTCCTGCAACCCGTTCCCTTGGTGCTAGATGAACGAACGTCTCTCCACTTGCTCAGTTCTGAGAGATAAGTGTGTGTGAAAGCCGTCCTTCACCTAGATTGTTGGGAACACAAAGTTTCTTTTCAGTTGCAAACTCCTTTCCATACATATATATGGGGAGGTACTAGCTCCAACTCGGTTTTACAGTGAAAACTGCAGGAACTTCAAACCGGCACTAGGAAACAGACTGAGAAAGCAGAGAAAAAGTGTCTCCTGCAACCCGTTCCCTTGGTGCTAGATGAACGAACGTCTCTCCCCTTGCTCAGTTCTGAGAGATAAGTGTGTGTGAAAGCCGTCCTTCACCTAGCTTGTTGGGAACACAAAGTTTCTTTTCAGTTGCAAACTCCATTCCATACATATATATGGGGAGGTACTAGCTCCAACTCGGTTTTACAGTGAAAACTGCAGGAACTTCAAACCGGCACTAGGAAACAGACTGAGAAAGCAGAGAAAAAGTGTCTCCTGCAACCCGTTCCCTTGGTGCTAGATGAACGAACGTCTCTCCACTTGCTCAGTTCTGAGAGATAAGTGTGTGTGAAAGCCGTCCTTCACCTAGCTTGTTGGGAACACAAAGTTTCTTTTCAGTTGCAAACTCCATTCCATACATATATATTGGGAGGTACTAGCTCCAACTCGGTTTTACAGTGAAAACTGCAGGAACTTCAAACCGGCACTAGGAAACAGACTGAGAAAGCAGAGAAAAAGTGTCTCCTGCAACCCGTTCCCTTGGTGCTAGATGAACGAACGTCTCTCCACTTGCTCAGTTCTGAGAGATAAGTGTGTGTGAAAGCCGTCCTTCACCTAGCTTGTTGGGAACACAAAGTTTCTTTTCAGTTGCAAACTCCATTCCATACATATATATTTGGAGGTAGAAGCTCCAACTCGGTTTTACAGTGAAAACTGCAGGAACTTCAAACCGGCACTAGGAAACAGACTGAGAAAGCAGAGAAAAAGTGTCTCCTGCAACCCGTTCCCTTGGTGCTAGATGAACGAACGTCTCTCCACTTGCTCAGTTCTGAGAGATAAGTGTGTGTGAAAGCCGTCCTTCACCTAGATTGTTGGGAACACAAAGTTTCTTTTCAGTTGCAAACTCCATTCCATACATATATATGGGGAGGTACTAGCTCCAACTCGGTTTTACAGTGAAAACTGCAGGAACTTCAAACCGGCACTAGGAAACAGACTGAGAAAGCAGAGAAAAAGTGTCTCCTGCAACCCGTTCCCTTGGTGCTAGATGAACGACCGTCTCTCCACTTGCTCAGTTCTGAGAGATAAGTGTGTGTGAAAGCCGTCCTTCACCTAGCTTGTTGGGAACACAAAGTTTCTTTTCAGTTGCAAACTCCATTCCATACATATATATGGGGAGGTACTAGCTCCAACTCGGTTTGACAGTGAAAACTGCAGGAACTTCAAACCGGCACTAGGAAACAGACTGAGAAAGCAGAGAAAAAGTGTCTCCTGCAACCCGTTCCCTTGGTGCTAGATGAACGAACGTCTCTCCACTTGCTCAGTTCTGAGAGATAAGTGTGTGTGAAAGCCGTCCTTCACTTAACTGTTTGGGAACACAAAGTTTCTTTTCAGTTGCAAACTCCATTCCATACATATATATTTGGAGGTAGAAGCTCCAACTCGGTTTTACAGTGAAAACTGCAGGAAGTTCAAACCGGCACTAGGAAACAGTCTGAGACAGCAGAGAAAAAGTGCCTCCTGCAACCCGTTCCCTTGGTGCTAGATGAACGAACGTCTCTCCACTTGCTCAGTTCTGAGAGATAAGTGTGTGTGAAAGCCGTCCTTCACCTAGCTTGTTGGGAACACAAAGTTTCTTTTCAGTTGCAAACTCCATTCCATACATATATATGGGGAGGTACAAGCTCCAACTCGGTTTGACAGTGAAAACTGCAGGAACTTCAAACCGGCACTAGGAAACAGACTGAGAAAGCAGAGAAAAAGTGTCTCCTGCAACCCGTTCTCTTGGTGCTAGAAGAACGAACGTCTCTCCACTTGCTCAGTTCTGAGAGATAAGTGTGTGTGAAAGCCGTCCTTCACCTAGCTTGTTGGGAACACAAAGTTTCTTTTCAGTTGCAAACTCCATTCCATACATATATAAGGGGAGGTACTAGCTTCAACTCTGTTTTACTGCGAAAACTGCAGGAACTTCAAACCGGCACTAGGAAACAGACTGAGAAAGCAGAGAAAAAGTGTCTCCTGCAACCCGTTCCCTTGGTGCTAGATGAACGAACGTGTCTCCACTTGCTCAGTTCTGAGAGATAAGTGTGTGTGAAAGCCGTCCTTCACCTAGCTTGTTGGGAACACAAAGTTTCTTTTCAGTTGCAAACTCCATTCCATACATATATAAGGGAAGGTACTAGCTCCAACTCGGTTTTACAGTGAAAACTGCAGGAACTTCAAACCGGCACTTGGAAACAGACTGAGAAAGCAGAGAAAAAGTGTCTCCTGCAACCCGTTCCCTTGGTGCTACATGAACGAACGTCTCTCCACTTGTTCAATTCTGAGAGATAAGTGTGTGTGAAAGCCGTCCTTCACCTAGCTTGTTGGGAACACAAAGTTTCTTTTCAGTTGCAAACTCCATTCCATACATATATATGGGGAGGTACTAGCTCCAACTCGGTTTTACAGTGAAAACTGCAGGAACTTCAAACCGGCACTAGGAAACAGACTGAGAAAGCAGAGAAAAAGTGTCTCCTGCAACCCGTTCCCTTGGTGCTAGATGAACGAACGTCTCTCCACTTGCTCAGTTCTGAGAGATAAGTGTGTGTGAAAGCCGTCCTTCACCTAGCTTTTTGGGAACACAAAGTTTCTTTTCAGTTGCAAACTCCATTCCATACATATATATTTGGAGGTAGAAGCTCCAACTCGGTTTTACAGTGAAAACTGCAGGAACTTCAAACCGGCACTAGGAAACAGACTGAGAAAGCAGAGAAAAAGTGTCTCCTGCAACCCGTTCCCTTGGTGCTAGATGAACGAACGTCTCTCCACTTGCTCAGTTCTGAGAGATAAGTGTGTGTGAAAGCCGTCCTTCACCTAGCTTGTTGGGAACACAAAGTTTCTTTTCAGTTGCAAACTCCATTCCATACATATATATGGGGAGGTACAAGCTACAACTCGGTTTGACAGTGAAAACTGCGGGAATTTCAAACCGGCACTGTTAAACAGACTGAGAAAGCAGAGAAAAAGTGTCTCCTGCACCCCGTTCCCTTGGTGCTAGATGAACGAACGTCTCTCCACTTGCTCAGTTCTGAGAGATAAGTGTGTGTGAAAGCCGTCCTTCACCTAGCTTGTTGGGAACACAAAGTTTCTTTCCAGTTGCAAACTCCATTCCATACATATATATGGGGAGGTACTAGCTCCAACTCGGTTTTACAGTGAAAACTGCAGGAACTTCAAACCGGCACTAGGAAACAGACTGAGAAAGCAGAGAAAAAGTGTCTCCTGCAACCCGTTCCCTTGGTGCTAGATGAACGAACGTCTCTCCACTTGCTCAGTTCTGAGAGATAAGTGTGTGTGAAAGCCGTCCTTCACCTAGCTTGTTGGGAACACAAAGTTTCTTTTCAGTTGCAAACTCCATTCCATACATATATAAGGGGAGGTACTAGCTTCAACTCTGTTTTACTGTGAAAACTGCAGGAACTTCAAACCGGCACTAGGAAACAGACTGAGAAAGCAGAGAAAAAGTGTCTCCTGCAACCCGTTCCCTTGGTGCTAGATGAACGAACGTGTCTCCACTTGCTCAGTTCTGAGATATAAGTGTGTGAGAAAGCCGTCCTTCACCTAGCTTGTTGGGAACACAAAGTTTCTTTTCAGTTGCAAACTCCATTCCATACATATATAAGGGAAGGTACTAGCTCCAACTCGGTTTTACAGTGAAAACTGCAGGAACTTCAAACCGGCACTTGGAAACAGACTGAGAAAGCAGAGAAAAAGTGTCTCCTGCAACCCGTTCCCTTGGTGCTAGATGAACGAACGTCTCTCCACTTGTTCAATTCTGAGAGATAAGTGTGTGTGAAAGCCGTCCTTCACCTAGCTTGTTGGGAACACAAAGTTTCTTTTCAGTTGCAAACTCCATTCCATACATATATATGGGGAGGTACTAGCTCCAACTCGGTTTTACAGTGAAAACTGCAGGAACTTCAAACCGGCACTAGGAAACAGACTGAGAAAGCAGAGAAAAAGTGTCTCCTGCAACCCGTTCCCTTGGTGCTAGATGAACGAACGTCTCTCCACTTGCTCAGTTCTGAGAGATAAGTGTGTGTGAAAGCCGTCCTTCACCTAGCTTTTTGGGAACACAAAGTTTCTTTTCAATTGCAAACTCCATTCCATACATATATATTTGGAGGTAGAAGCTCCAACTCGGTTTTACAGTGAAAACTGCAGGAACTTCAAACCGGCACTAGGAAACAGACTGAGAAAGCAGAGAAAAAGTGTCTCCTGCAACCCGTTCCCTTGGTGCTAGATGAACGAACGTCTCTCCACTTGCTCAGTTCTGAGAGATAAGTGTGTGTGAAAGCCGTCCTTCACCTAGCTTGTTGGGAACACAAAGTTTCTTTTCAGTTGCAAACTCCATTCCATACATATATATGGGGAGGTACTAGCTCCAACTCGGTTTTACAGTGAAAACTGCGGGAACTTCAAACCGGCACTGTTAAACAGACTGAGAAAGCAGAGAAAAAGTGTCTCCTGCACCCCGTTCCCTTGGTGCTAGATGAACGAACGTCTCTCCACTTGCTCAGTTCTGAGAGATAAGTGTGTGTGAAAGCCGTCCTTCACCTAGCTTGTTGGGAACACAAAGTTTCTTTTCAGTTGCAAACTCCATTCCATACATATATATGGGGAGGTACTAGCTCCAACTCGGTTTTACACTGAAAACTGCAGGAACTTCAAACCGGCACTAGGAAACAGACTGAGAAAGCAGAGAAAAAGTGTCTCCTGCAACCCGTTCCCTTGGTGCTAGATGAACGAACGTCTCTCCACTTGCTCAGTTCTGAGAGATAAGTGTGTGTGAAAGCCGTCCTTCACCTAGCTTTTTGGGAACACAAAGTTTCTTTTCAGTTGCAAACTCCATTCCATTCATATATATTTGGAGGTAGAAGCTCCAACTCGGTTTTACAGTGAAAACTGCAGGAACTTCAAACCGGCACTAGGAAACAGACTGAGAAAGCAGAGAAAAAGTGTCTCCTGCACCCCGTTCCTTTGGTGCTAGATGAACGAACGTCTCTCCACTTGCTCAGTTCTGAGAGATAAGTGTGTGTGAAAGCCGTCCTTCACCTAGCTTGTTGGGAACACAAAGTTTCTTTTCAGTTGCAAACTCCATTCCATACATATATATGGGGAGGTACTAGCTCCAACTCGGTTTTACAGTGAAAACTGCAGGAACTTCAAACCGGCACTAGGAAACAGACTGAGAAAGCAGAGAAAAAGTGTCTCCTGCAACCCGTTCCCTTGGTGCTAGATGAACGAACGTCTCTCCACTTGCTCAGTTCTGAGAGATAAGTGTGTGTGAAAGCCGTCCTTCACCTAGCTTGTTGGGAACACAAAGTTTCTTTTCAGTTGCAAACTCCATTCCATACATATATATGGGGAGGTACTAGCTCCAACTCGGTTTGACAGTGAAAACTGCAGGAACTTCAAACCGGCACTAGGAAACAGACTGAGAAAGCAGAGAAAAAGTGTCTCCTGCAACCCGTTCCCTTGGTTCTACATGAACGAACGTCTCTCCACTTGCTCGGTTCTGAGAGATAAGTGTGTGTGAAAGCCGTCCTTCACCTAGCTTTTTGGGAACACAAAGTTTCTTTTCAGTTGCAAACTCCATTCCATACATATATATTTGGAGGTAGAAGCTCCAACTCGGTTTTACAGTGAATACTGCAGGAACTTCAAACCGGCACTAGGAAATTGACTGAGAAAGCAGAGAAAAAGTGTCTCCTGCAACCCGTTCCCTTGGTGCTAGATGAACGAACGTCTCTCCACTTGCTCAGTTCTGAGAGATAAGTGTGTGTGAAAGCCGTCCTTCTCCTACCTTGTTGGGAACACAAAGTTTCTTTTCAGTTGCAAACTCCATTCCATACATATATATGGGGAGGTACTAGCTCCAACTCGGTTTTACAGTGAAAACTGCAGGAACTTCAAACCGGCACTAGGAAACAGACTGAGAAAGCAGAGAAAAAGTGTCTCCTGCAACCCGTTCCCTTGGTGCTAGATGAACGAACGTCTCTCCACTTGCTCAGTTCTGAGAGATAAGTGTGTGTGAAAGCCGTCCTTCACCTAGCTTGTTGGGAACACAAAGTTTCTTTTCAGTTGCAAACTCCATTCCATACATATATATTTGGAGGTAGAAGCTCCAACTCGGTTTTACAGTGAAAACTGCAGGAACTTCAAACCGGCACTAGGAAACAGTCTGAGAAAGCAGAGAAAAAGTGCGTCCTGCAACCCGTTCCCTTGGTGCTAGATGAACGAACGTCTCTCCACTTGCTCAGTTCTGAGAGATAAGTGTGTGTGAAAGCCGTACTTCACCTAGCTTGTTGGGAACACAAAGTTTCTTTTCAGTTGAAAACTCCATTCCATACATATATATGGGGAGGTACAAGCTCCAACTCGGTTTTACAGTGAAAACTGCAGGAACTTCAAACCGGCACTAGGAAACAGACTGAGAAAGCAGAGAAAAAGTGTCTCCTGCAACCCGTTCCCTTGGTGCTAGATGAACGAACGTCTCTCCACTTGCTCAGTTCTGAGAGATAAGTGTGTGTGAAAGCCGTCCTTCACCTAGCTTGTTGGGAACACAAAGTTTCTTTTCAGTTGCAAACTCCATTCCATACATATATATGGGGAGGTACTAGCTCCAACTCGGTTTTACAGTGAAAACTGCAGGAACTTCAAACCGGCACTAGGAAACAGACTGAGAAAGCAGAGAAAAAGTGTCTCCTGCAACCCGTTCCCTTGGTGCTAGATGAACGAACGTCTCTCCACTTGCTCAGTTCTGAGAGATAAGTGTGTGTGAAAGCCGTCCTTCACCTAGCTTTTTGGGAACACAAAGTTTCTTTTCAGTTGCAAACTCCATTCCATACATATATATTTGGAGGTAGAAGCTCCAACTCGGTTTTACAGTGAAAACTGCAGGAACTTCAAACCGGCACTAGGAAACAGTCTGATAAAGCAGAGAAAAAGTGTCTCCTGCAACCCGTTCCCTTGGTGCTAGATGAACGAACGTCTCTCCACTTGCTCAGTTCTGAGAGATAAGTGTGTGTGAAAGCCGTCCTTCACCTAGCTTGTTGGGAACACAAAGTTTCTTTTCAGTTGCAAACTCCATTCCATACATATATATGGGGAGGTACAAGCTCCAACTCGGTTTTACAGTGAAAACTGCAGGAACTTCAAACCGGCACTAGGAAACAGACTGAGAAAGCAGCAAAAAAGTGTCTCCTGCAACCCGTTCCCTTGGTGCTAGATGAACGAACGTCTCTCCACTTGCTCAGTTCTGAGAGATAAGTGTGTGTGAAAGCCGTCCTTCACCTAGCTTGTTGGGAACACAAAGTTTCTTTTCAGTTGCAAACTCCATTCCATACATATATATGGGGAGGTACTAGCTCCAACTCGGTTTTACAGTGAAAACTGCAGGAACTTCAAACCGGCACTAGGAAACAGACTGAGAAAGCAGAGAAAAAGTGTCTCCTGCAACCCGTTCCCTTGGTGCTAGATGAACGAACGTCTCTCCACTTGCTCAGTTCTGAGAGATAAGTGTGTGTGAAAGCCGTCCTTCACCTAGCTTGTTGGGAACACAAAGTTTCTTTTCAGTTGCAAACTCCATTCCATACATATATATGGGGAGGTACAAGCTCCAACTCGGTTTTACAGTGAAAACTGCAGGAACTTCAAACCGGCACTAGGAAACAGACTGAGAAAGCAGAGAAAAAGTGTCTCCTGCAACCCGTTCCCTTGGTGCTAGATGAACGAACGTCTCTCCACTTGCTCAGTTCTGAGAGATAAGTGTGTGTGAAAGCCGTCCTTCACCTAGCTTGTTGTTAACACAAAGTTTCTTTTCAGTTGCAAACTCCATTCCATACATATATATGGGGAGGTACTAGCTCCAACTCGGTTTTACAGTGAAAACTGCAGGAACTTCAAACCGGCACTAGGAAACAGACTGAGAAAGCAGAGAAAAAGTGTCTCCTGCAACCCGTTCCCTTGGTGCTAGATGAACGAACGTCTCTCCACTTGCTCAGTTCTGAGAGATAAGTGTGTGTGAAAGCCGTCCTTCACCTAGCTTGTTGGGAACACAAAGTTTCTTTTCAGTTGCAAACTCCGTTCCATACATATATATGGGGAGGTACTAGCTCCAACTCGGTTTTACAGTGAAAACTGCAGGAACTTCAAACCGGCACTAGGAAACAGACTGAGAAAGCAGAGAAAAAGTGTCTCCTGCAACCCGTTCCCTTGGTGCTAGATGAACGAACGTCTCTCCACTTGCTCAGTTCTGAGAGATAAGTGTGTGTGAAAGCCGTCCTTCACCTAGCTTGTTGGGAACACAAAGTTTCTTTTCAGTTGCAAACTCCATTCCATACATATATATGGGGAGGTACAAGCTCCAACTCGGTTTTACAGTGAAAACTGCAGGAACTTCAAACCGGCACTAGGAAACAGACTGAGAAAGCAGAGAAAAAGTGTCTCCTGCAACCCGTTCCCTTGGTGCTAGATGAACGAACGTCTCTCCACTTGCTCAGTTCTGAGAGATAAGTGTGTGTGAAAGCCGTCCTTCACCTAGCTTGTTGTTAACACAAAGTTTCTTTTCAGTTGCAAACTCCATTCCATACATATATATGGGGAGGTACTAGCTCCAACTCGGTTTTACAGTGAAAACTGCAGGAACTTCAAACCGGCACTAGGAAACAGACTGAGAAAGCAGAGAAAAAGTGTCTCCTGCAACCCGTTCCCTTGGTGCTAGATGAACGAACGTCTCTCCACTTGCTCAGTTCTGAGAGATAAGTGTGTGTGAAAGCCGTCCTTCACCTAGCTTGTTGGGAACACAAAGTTTCTTTTCAGTTGCAAACTCCGTTCCATACATATATATGGGGAGGTACTAGCTCCAACTCGGTTTTACAGTGAAAACTGCAGGAACTTCAAACCGGCACTAGGAAACAGACTGAGAAAGCAGAGAAAAAGTGTCTCCTGCAACCCGTTCCCTTGGTGCTAGATGAACGAACGTCTCTCCACTTGCTCAGTTCTGAGAGATAAGTGTGTGTGAAAGCCGTCCTTCACCTAGCTTGTTGGGAACACAAAGTTTCTTTTCAGTTGCAAACTCCATTCCATACATATATATGGGGAGGTACAAGCTCCAACTCGGTTTTACAGTGAAAACTGCAGGAACTTCAAACCGGCACTAGGAAACAGACTGAGAAAGCAGAGAAAAAGTGTCTCCTGCAACCCGTTCCCTTGGTGCTAGATGAACGAACGTCTCTCCACTTGCTCAGTTCTGAGAGATAAGTGTGTGTGAAAGCCGTCCTTCACCTAGCTTGTTGGGAACACAAAGTTTCTTTTCAGTTGCAAACTCCATTCCATACATATATATGGGGAGGTACAAGCTCCAACTCGGTTTTACAGTGAAAACTGCAGGAACTTCAAACCGGCACTAGGAAACAGACTGAGAAAGCAGAGAAAAAGTGTCTCCTGCAACCCGTTCCCTTGGTGCTAGATGAACGAACGTCTCTCCACTTGCTCAGTTCTGAGAGATAAGTGTGTGTGAAAGCCGTCCTTCACCTAGCTTGTTGGGAACACAAAGTTTCTTTTCAGTTGCAAACTCCATTCCATACATATATATGGGGAGGTACTAGCTCCAACTCGGTTTTACAGTGAAAACTGCAGGAACTTCAAACCGGCACTAGGAAACAGACTGAGAAAGCAGAGAAAAAGTGTCTCCTGCAACCCGTTCCCTTGGTGCTAGATGAACGAACGTCTCTCCACTTGCTCAGTTCTGAGAGATAAGTGTGTGTGAAAGCCGTCCTTCACCTAGCTTGTTGGGAACACAAAGTTTCTTTTCAGTTGCAAACTCCATTCCATACATATATATGGGGAGGTACTAGCTCCAACTCGGTTTTACAGTGAAAACTGCAGGAACTTCAAACCGGCACTAGGAAACAGACTGAGAAAGCAGAGAAAAAGTGTCTCCTGCAACCCGTTCCCTTGGTGCTAGATGAACGAACGTCTCTCCACTTGCTAAGTTCTGAGAGATAAGTGTGTGTGAAAGCCGTCCTTCACCTAGCTTGTTGGGAACACAAAGTTTCTTTTCAGTTGCAAACTCCATTCCATACATATATATGGGGAGGTACTAGCTCCAACTCGGTTTGACAGTGAAAACTGCAGGAACTTCAAACCGGCACTAGGAAACAGACTGAGAAAGCAGAGAAAAAGTGTCTCCTGCAACCCGTTCCCTTGGTGCTAGATGAACGAACGTCTCTCCACTTGCTCAGTTCTGAGAGATAAGTGTGTGTGAAAGCCGTCCTTCACCTACCTTGTTGGGAACACAAAGTTTCTTTTCAGTTGCAAACTCCATTCCATACATATATATGGGGAGGTACAAGCTCCAACTCGGTTTTACAGTGAAAACTTCAGGAACTTCAAACCGGCACTAGGAAACAGACTGAGAAAGCAGAGAAAAAGTGTCTCCTGCAACCCGTTCCCTTGGTGCTAGATGAACGAAAGTCTCTCCACTTGCTCAGTTCTGAGAGATAAGTGTGTGTGAAAGCCGTCCTTCACCTAGCTTGTTGGGAACACAAAGTTTCTTTTCAGTTGCAAACTCCATTCCATACATATATATGGGGAGGTACAAGCTCCAACTCGGTTTTACAGTGAAAACTGCAGGAACTTCAAACCGGCACTAGGAAACAGACTGAGAAAGCAGAGAAAAAGTGTCTCCTGCAACCCGTTCCCTTGGTGCTAGATGAACGAACGTCTCTCCACTTGCTCAGTTCTGAGAGATAAGTGTGTGTGAAAGCCGTCCTTCACCTAGCTTGTTGGGAACACAAAGTTTCTTTTCAGTTGCAAACTCCATTCCATACATATATATGGGGAGGTACTAGCTCCAACTCGGTTTTACAGTGAAAACTGCAGGAACTTCAAACCGGCACTAGGAAACAGTCTGAGAATGCAGAGAAAAAGTGCCTCCTGCAACCCGTTCCCTTGGTGCTAGATGAACGAAAGTCTCTCCACTTGCTCAGTTCTGAGAGATAAGTGTGTGTGAAAGCCGTCCTTCACCTAGCTTGTTGGGAACACAAAGTTTCTTTTCAGTTGCAAACTCCATTCCATACATATATATGGGGAGGTACTAGCTCCAAATCGGTTTGACAGTGAAAACTGCAGGAACTTCAAACCGGCACTAGGAAACAGACTGAGAAAGCAGAGAAAAAGTGTCTCCTGCAACCCGTTCCCTTGGTGCTAGATGAACGAACCTCTCTCCACTTGCTCAGTTCTGAGAGATAAGTGTGTGTGAAAGCCGTCCTTCACCTAGCTTGTTGGGAACACAAAGTTTCTTTTCAGTTGCAAACTCCATTCCATACATATATATGGGGAAGTACAAGCTCCAACTCGGTTTTACAGTGAAAACTGCAGGAACTTCAAACCGGCACTAGGAAACAGACTGAGAAAGCAGAGAAAAAGTGTCTCCTGCAACCCGTTCCCTTGGTGCTAGATGAACGAACGTCTCTCCATTGCTCAGTTCTGAGAGATAAGTGTGTGTGAAAGCCGTCCTTCACCTAGCTTGTTGGGAACACAAAGTTTCTTTTCAGTTGCAAACTCCATTCCATACATATATATGGGGAGGTACTAGCTCCAACTCGGTTTTACAGTGAAAACTGCAGGAAATTCAAACCGGCACTAGGAAACAGACTGAGAAAGCAGAGAAAAAGTGTCTCCTGCAACCCGTTCCCTTGGTGCTAGATGAACGAACGTCTCTCCACTTGCTCAGTTCTGAGAGATAAGTGTGTGTGAAAGCCGTCCTTCACCTAGCTTGTTGGGAACACAAAGTTTCTTTTCAGTTGCAAACTCCATTCCATACATATATATGGGGAGGTACTAGCTCCAACTCGGTTTTACAGTGAAAACTGCAGGAACTTCAAACCGGCACTAGGAAACAGACTGAGAAAGCAGAGAAAAAGTGTCTCCTTCAACCCGTTCCCTTGGTGCTAGATGAACGAACCTCTCTCCACTTGCTCAGTTCTGAGAGATAAGTGTGTGTGAAAGCCGTCCTTCACCTAGCTTGTTGGGAACACAAAGTTTCTTTTCAGTTGCAAACTCCATTCCATACATATATATGGGGAGGTACTAGCTCCAACTCGGTTTGACAGTGAAAACTGCAGGAACTTCAAACCGGCACTAGGAAACAGACTGAGAAAGCAGAGAAAAAGTGTCTCCTGCAACCCGTTCCCTTGGTGCTAGATGAACGAACGTCTCTCCACTTGCTCAGTTCTGAGAGATAAGTGTGTGTGAAAGCCGTCCTTCACCTAGCTTGTTGGGAACACAAAGTTTCTTTTCAGTTGCAAACTCCATTCCATAGATATATATGGGGAGGTACTAGCTCCAACACGATTTTACAGTGAAAACTGCAGGAACTTCAAAACGGCACTAGGAAACAGACTGAGAAAGCAGAGAAAAAGTGTCTCCTGCAACCCGTTCCCTTGGTGCTAGATGAACGAACGTCTCTCCACTTGCTCAGTTCTGAGAGATAAGTGTGTGTGAAAGCCGTCCTTCACCTAGCTTGTTGGGAACACAAAGTTTCTTTTCAGTTGCAAACCCCATTCCATATATATATATGGGGAGGTACTAGCTCCAACTCGGTTTTACAGTGAAAACTGCAGGAACTTCAAACCGGCACTAGGAAACAGACTGAGAAAGCAGAGAAAAAGTGTCTCCTGCAACCCGTTCCCTTGGTGCTAGATGAACGAACGTCTCTCCATTGCTCAGTTCTGAGAGATAAGTGTGTGTGAAAGCCGTCCTTCACCTAGCTTGTTGGGAACACAAAGTTTCTTTTCAGTTGCAAACTCCATTCCATACATATATATGGGGAGGTACTAGCTCCAACTCGGTTTTACAGTGAAAACTGCAGGAAATTCAAACCGGCACTAGGAAACAGACTGAGAAAGCAGAGAAAAAGTGTCTCCTGCAACCCGTTCCCTTGGTGCTAGATGAACGAACGTCTCTCCACTTGCTCAGTTCTGAGAGATAAGTGTGTGTGAAAGCCGTCCTTCACCTAGCTTGTTGGGAACACAAAGTTTCTTTTCAGTTGCAAACTCCATTCCATACATATATATGGGGAGGTACTAGCTCCAACTCGGTTTGACAGTGAAAACTGCAGGAACTTCAAACCGGCACTAGGAAACAGACTGAGAAAGCAGAGAAAAAGTGTCTCCTGCAACCCGTTCCCTTGGTGCTAGATGAACGAACCTCTCTCCACTTGCTCAGTTCTGAGAGATAAGTGTGTGTGAAAGCCGTCCTTCACCTAGCTTGTTGGGAACACAAAGTTTCTTTTCAGTTGCAAACTCCATTCCATACATATATATGGGGAGGTACTAGCTCCAACTCGGTTTTACAGTGAAAACTGCAGGAACTTCAAACCGGCACTAGGAAACAGACTGAGAAAGCAGAGAAAAAGTGTCTCCTGCAACCCGTTCCCTTGGTGCTAGATGAACGAACGTCTCTCCACTTGCTCAGTTCTGAGAGATAAGTGTGTGTGAAAGCCGTCCTTCACCTAGCTTGTTGGGAACACAAAGTTTCTTTTCAGTTGCAAACTCCATTCCATAAATATATATGGGGAGGTACTAGCTCCAACACGATTTTACAGTGAAAACTGCAGGAACTTCAAAACGGCACTAGGAAACAGACTGAGAAAGCAGAGAAAAAGTGTCTCCTGCAACCCGTTCCCTTGGTGCTAGATGAACGAACGTCTCTCCACTTGCTCAGTTCTGAGAGATAAGTGTGTGTGAAAGCCGTCCTTCACCTAGCTTGTTGGGAACACAAAGTTTCTTTTCAGTTGCAAACCCCATTCCATATATATATATGGGGAGGTACTAGCTCCAACTCGGTTTTACAGTGAAAACTGCAGGAACTTCAAACCGGCACTAGGAAACAGACTGAGAAAGCAGAGAAAAAGTGTCTCCTGCAACCCGTTCCCTTGGTGCTAGATGAACGAACGTCTCTCCACTTGCTCAGTTCTGAGAGATAAGTGTGTGTGAAAGCCGTCCTTCACCTAGCTTGTTGGGAACACAAAGTTTCTTTTCAGTTGCAAACTCCATTCCATACATATATATGGGGAGGTACTAGCTCCAAATCGGTTTGACAGTGAAAACTGCAGGAACTTCAAACCGGCACTAGGAAACAGACTGAGAAAGCAGAGAAAAAGTGTCTCCTGCAACCCGTTCCCTTGGTGCTAGATGAACGAACCTCTCTCCACTTGCTCAGTTCTGAGAGATAAGTGTGTGTGAAAGCCGTCCTTCACCTAGCTTGTTGGGAACACAAAGTTTCTTTTCAGTTGCAAACTCCATTCCATACATATATATGGGGAAGTACAAGCTCCAACTCGGTTTTACAGTGAAAACTGCAGGAACTTCAAACCGGCACTAGGAAACAGACTGAGAAAGCAGAGAAAAAGTGTCTCCTGCAACCCGTTCCCTTGGTGCTAGATGAACGAACGTCTCTCCATTGCTCAGTTCTGAGAGATAAGTGTGTGTGAAAGCCGTCCTTCACCTAGCTTGTTGGGAACACAAAGTTTCTTTTCAGTTGCAAACTCCATTCCATACATATATATGGGGAGGTACTAGCTCCAACTCGGTTTTACAGTGAAAACTGCAGGAAATTCAAACCGGCACTAGGAAACAGACTGAGAAAGCAGAGAAAAAGTGTCTCCTGCAACCCGTTCCCTTGGTGCTAGATGAACGAACGTCTCTCCACTTGCTCAGTTCTGAGAGATAAGTGTGTGTGAAAGCCGTCCTTCACCTAGCTTGTTGGGAACACAAAGTTTCTTTTCAGTTGCAAACTCCATTCCATACATATATATGGGGAGGTACTAGCTCCAACTCGGTTTGACAGTGAAAACTGCAGGAACTTCAAACCGGCACTAGGAAACAGACTGAGAAAGCAGAGAAAAAGTGTCTCCTGCAACCCGTTCCCTTGGTGCTAGATGAACGAACCTCTCTCCACTTGCTCAGTTCTGAGAGATAATTGTGTGTGAAAGCCGTCCTTCACCTAGCTTGTTGGGAACACAAAGTTTCTTTTCAGTTGCAAACTCCATTCCATACATATATATGGGGAGGTACTAGCTCCAACTCGGTTTGACAGTGAAAACTGCAGGAACTTCAAACCGGCACTAGGAAACAGACTGAGAAAGCAGAGAAAAAGTGTCTCCTGCAACCCGTTCCCTTGGTGCTAGATGAACGAACGTCTCTCCACTTGCTCAGTTCTGAGAGATAAGTGTGTGTGAAAGCCGTCCTTCACCTAGCTTGTTGGGAACACAAAGTTTCTTTTCAGTTGCAAACTCCATTCCATACATATATATGGGGAGGTACTAGCTCCAACACGATTTTACAGTGAAAACTGCAGGAACTTCAAAACGGCACTAGGAAACAGACTGAGAAAGCAGAGAAAAAGTGTCTCCTGCAACCCGTTCCCTTGGTGCTAGATGAACGAACGTCTCTCCACTTGCTCAGTTCTGAGAGATAAGTGTGTGTGAAAGCCGTCCTTCACCTAGCTTGTTGGGAACACAAAGTTTCTTTTCAGTTGCAAACCCCATTCCATATATATATATGGGGAGGTACTAGCTCCAACTCGGTTTTACAGTGAAAACTGCAGGAACTTCAAACCGGCACTAGGAAACAGACTGAGAAAGCAGAGAAAAAGTGTCTCCTGCAACCCGTTCCCTTGGTGCTAGATGAACGAACGTCTCTCCATTGCTCAGTTCTGAGAGATAAGTGTGTGTGAAAGCCGTCCTTCACCTAGCTTGTTGGGAACACAAAGTTTCTTTTCAGTTGCAAACTCCATTCCATACATATATATGGGGAGGTACTAGCTCCAACTCGGTTTTACAGTGAAAACTGCAGGAAATTCAAACCGGCACTAGGAAACAGACTGAGAAAGCAGAGAAAAAGTGTCTCCTGCAACCCGTTCCCTTGGTGCTAGATGAACGAACGTCTCTCCACTTGCTCAGTTCTGAGAGATAAGTGTGTGTGAAAGCCGTCCTTCACCTAGCTTGTTGGGAACACAAAGTTTCTTTTCAGTTGCAAACTCCATTCCATACATATATATGGGGAGGTACTAGCTCCAACTCGGTTTGACAGTGAAAACTGCAGGAACTTCAAACCGGCACTAGGAAACAGACTGAGAAAGCAGAGAAAAAGTGTCTCCTGCAACCCGTTCCCTTGGTGCTAGATGAACGAACCTCTCTCCACTTGCTCAGTTCTGAGAGATAAGTGTGTGTGAAAGCCGTCCTTCACCTAGCTTGTTGGGAACACAAAGTTTCTTTTCAGTTGCAAACTCCATTCCATACATATATATGGGGAGGTACTAGCTCCAACTCGGTTTTACAGTGAAAACTGCAGGAACTTCAAACCGGCACTAGGAAACAGACTGAGAAAGCAGAGAAAAAGTGTCTCCTGCAACCCGTTCCCTTGGTGCTAGATGAACGAACGTCTCTCCACTTGCTCAGTTCTGAGAGATAAGTGTGTGTGAAAGCCGTCCTTCACCTAGCTTGTTGGGAACACAAAGTTTCTTTTCAGTTGCAAACTCCATTCCATAAATATATATGGGGAGGTACTAGCTCCAACACGATTTTACAGTGAAAACTGCAGGAACTTCAAAACGGCACTAGGAAACAGACTGAGAAAGCAGAGAAAAAGTGTCTCCTGCAACCCGTTCCCTTGGTGCTAGATGAACGAACGTCTCTCCACTTGCTCAGTTCTGAGAGATAAGTGTGTGTGAAAGCCGTCCTTCACCTAGCTTGTTGGGAACACAAAGTTTCTTTTCAGTTGCAAACCCCATTCCATATATATATATGGGGAGGTACTAGCTCCAACTCGGTTTTACAGTGAAAACTGCAGGAACTTCAAACCGGCACTAGGAAACAGACTGAGAAAGCAGAGAAAAAGTGTCTCCTGCAACCCGTTCCCTTGGTGCTAGATGAACGAACGTCTCTCCACTTCCTCAGTTCTGAGAGATAATTGTGTGTGAAAGCCGTCCTTCACCTAGCTTGTTGGGAACACAAAGTTTCTTTTCAGTTGCAAACTCCATTCCATACATATATATGGGGAGGTACTAGCTCCAACTCGGTTTTACAGTGAAAACTGCAGGAACTTCAAACCGGCACTAGGAAACAGACTGAGAAAGCAGAGAAAAAGTGTCTCCTGCAACCCGTTCCCTTGGTGCTAGATGAACGAACGTCTCTCCACTTGCTCAGTTCTGAGAGATAAGTGTGTGTGAAAGCTGTCCTTCACCTAGCTGTTTGGGAACACAAAGTTTCTTTTCAGTTGCAAACTCCATTCCATACATATATATTTGGAATTAGAAGCTCCAACTCGGTTTTACAGTGAAAACTGCAGGAACTTCAAACCGGCACTAGGAAACAGACTGAGAAAGCAGAGAAAAAGTGTCTCCTGCAACCCGTTCCATTGCTGCTAGATGAACGAACGTCTCTCCACTTGCTCAGTTCTGAGAGATAAGTGTGTGTGAAAGCCGTCCTTCACCTAGCTTGTTGGGAACACAAAGTTTCTTTTCAGTTGCAAACTCCATTCCATAGATATATATGGGGAGGTACTAGCTCCAACTCGGTTTTACAGTGAAAACTGCAGGAACTTCAAACCGGCACTAGGAAACAGACTGAGAAAGCAGAGAAAAAGTGTCCCCTGCAACCCGTTCCCTTGGTGCTAGATGAACGAACGTCTCTCCACTTGCTCAGTTCTCAGAGATAAGTGTGTGTGAAAGCCGTCCTTCACCTAGGTTGTTGGGAACACAAAGTTTCTTTTCAGTTGCAAACTCCATTCCATACATATATATGGGGAGGTACTAGCTCCAACTCGGTTTTACAGTGAAAACTGCAGGAACTTCAAACCGGCACTAGGAAACAGACTGAGAAAGCAGAGAAAAAGTGTCTCCTGCAACCCGTTCCCTTGGTGCTAGATGAACGAACGTCTCTCCACTTTCTCAGTTCTGAGAGATAAGTGTGTGTGAAAGCCGTCCTTCACCTAGCTTGTTGGGAACACAAAGATTCTTTTCAGTTGCAAACTCCATTCCATACATATATATGGGGAGGTACTAGCTCCAACTCGGTTTTACAGTGAAAACTGCAGGAACTTCAAACCGGCACTAGGAAACAGACTGAGAAAGCAGAGAAAAAGTGTCTCCTGCAACCCGTTCCCTTGGTGCTACATGAACGAACGTCTCTCCACTTGCTCAGTTCTGAGAGATAAGTGTGTGTGAAAGCCGTCCTTCACCTAGCTGTTTGGGAACACAAAGTTTCTTTTCAGTTGCAAACTCCATTCCATACATATATATTTGGAATTAGAAGCTCCAACTCGGTTTTACAGTGAAAACTGCAGGAACTTCAAAACGGCACTAGGAAACAGACTGAGAAAGCAGAGAAAAAGTGTCTCCTGCAACCCGTTCCCTTGGTGCTAGATGAACGAACGTCTCTCCACTTGCTCAGTTCTGAGAGATAAGTGTGTGTGAAAGCCGTCCTTCACCTAGCTTGTTGGGAACACAAAGTTTATTTTCAGTTGCAAACCCCATTCCATACATATACATGGGGAGGTACTAGCTCCAACTCGGTGTGACAGTGAAAACTGCAGGAACTTCAAACCGGCACTAGGAAACAGACTGAGAAAGCAGAGAAAAAGTGTCTCCTGCAACCCGTTCCCTTGGTGCTAGATGAACGAACGTCTCTCCATTGCTCAGTTCTGAGAGATAAGTGTGGGTGAAAGCCGTCCTTCACCTAGCTTGTTGGGAACACAAAGTTTCTTTTCAGTTGCAAACTCCATTCCATACATATATATGGGGAGGTACTAGCTCCAACTCGGTTTTACAGTGAGAACTGCAGGAAATTCAAACCGGCACTAGGAAAAAGACTGAGAAAGCAGAGAAAAAGTGTCTCCTGCAACCCGTTCCCTTGGTGCTACATGAACGAACGTCTCTCCACTTGCTCAGTTCTGAGAGATATGTGTGTGTGAAAGCCGTCCTTTACCTAGCTTGTTGGGAACACAAAGTTTCTTTTCAGTTGCAAACTCCATTCCATACATATATATGGGGAGGAACTAGCTCCAACTCGGTTTTACAGTTAAAACTGCAGGAACTTCATACCGGCACTAGGAAACAGACTGAGAAAGCAGAGAAAAAGTGTCTCCTGCACCCCGTTCCTTTGGTGCTAGATGAACGAACGTCTCTCCACTTGCTCAGTTCTGAGAGATAAGTGTGTGTGAAAGCCGTCCTTCACCTAGCTTGTTGGGAACACAAAGTTTCTTTTCAGTTGCAAACTCCATTCCATACATATATATGGGGAGGTACTAGCTCCAACTCGGTTTTACAGTGAAAACTGCAGGAACTTCAAACCGGCACTAGGAAACAGACTGAGAAAGCAGAGAAAAAGTGTCTCCTGCAACCCGTTCCCTTGGTGCTAGATGAACGAACGTCTCTCCACTTGCTCAGTTCTGAGAGATAAGTGTGTGTGAAAGCCGTCCTTCACCTAGCTTTTTGGGAACACAAAGTTTCTTTTCAGTTGCAAACTCCATTCCATTCATATATATTTGGAGGTAGAAGCTCCAACTCGGTTTTACAGTGAAAACTGCA
This sequence comes from Camelus dromedarius, assembly GCF_036321535.1. Lineage (NCBI taxonomy): Eukaryota > Metazoa > Chordata > Mammalia > Artiodactyla > Camelidae > Camelus > Camelus dromedarius. The sequence continues at coordinate 52,655 of NW_026989820.1, read as the reverse complement.
GGAACTTCAAACCGGCACTAGGAAACAGACTGAGAAAGCAGAGAAAAAGTGTCTCCTGCAACCCGTTCCCTTGGTGCTAGATGAACGAACGTCTCTCCACTTGCTCAGTTCTGAGAGATAAGTGTGTGTGAAAGCCGTCCTTCACCTAGCTTGTTGGGAACACAAAGTTTCTTTTCAGTTGCAAACTCCATTCCATACATATATATGGGGAGGTACTAGCTACAACTCGGTTTGACAGTGAAAACTGCGGGAACTTCAAACCGGCACTAGGAAACAGACTGAGAAAGCAGAGAAAAAGTGTCTCCTGCACCCCGTTCCCTTGGTGCTAGATGAACGAACGTCTCTCCACTTGCTCAGTTCTGAGAGATAAGTGTGTGTGAAAGCCGTCCTTCACCTAGCTTGTTGGGAACACAAAGTTTCTTTTCAGTTGCAAACTCCATTCCATACATATATATGGGGAGGTACTAGCTCCAACTCGGTTTGACAGTGAAAACTGCAGGAACTTCAAACCGGCACTAGGAAACAGACTGAGAAAGCAGAGAAAAAGTGTCTCCTGCAACCCGTTCCCTTGGTTCTACATGAACGAACGTCTCTCCACTTGCTCGGTTCTGAGAGATAAGTGTGTGTGAAAGCCGTCCTTCACCTAGCTTTTTGGGAACACAAAGTTTCTTTTCAGTTGCAAACTCCATTCCATACATATATATTTGGAGGTAGAAGCTCCAACTCGGTTTTACAGTGAATACTGCAGGAACTTCAAACCGGCACTAGGAAATTGACTGAGAAAGCAGAGAAAAAGTGTCTCCTGCAACCCGTTCCCTTGGTGCTAGATGAACGAACGTCTCTCCACTTGCTCAGTTCTGAGAGATAAGTGTGTGTGAAAGCCGTCCTTCACCTACCTTGTTGGGAACACAAAGTTTCTTTTCAGTTGCAAACTCCATTCCATACATATATATGGGGAGGTACTAGCTCCAACTCGGTTTTACAGTGAAAACTGCAGGAACTTCAAACCGGCACTAGGAAACAGACTGAGAAAGCAGAGAAAAAGTGTCTCCTGCAACCCGTTCCCTTGGTGCTAGATGAACGAACGTCTCTCCACTTGCTCAGTTCTGAGAGATAAGTGTGTGTGAAAGCCGTCCTTCACCTAGCTTGTTGGGAACACAAAGTTTCTTTTCAGTTGCAAACTCCATTCCATACATATATATGGGGAGGTACTAGCTCCAACTCGGTTTGACAGTGAAAACTGCAGGAACTTCAAACCGGCACTAGGAAACAGACTGAGAAAGCAGAGAAAAAGTGTCTCCTGCAACCCGTTCCCTTGGTTCTACATGAACGAACGTCTCTCCACTTGCTCGGTTCCGAGAGATAAGTGTGTGTGAAAGCCGTCCTTCACCTAGCTTTTTGGGAACACAAAGTTTCTTTTCAGTTGCAAACTCCATTCCATACATATATATTTGGAGGTAGAAGCTCCAACTCGGTTTTACAGTGAATACTGCAGGAACTTCAAACCGGCACTAGGAAACAGACTGAGAAAGCAGAGAAATAGTGTCTCCTGCAACCCGTTCCCTTGGTGCTAGATGAACGAACGTCTCTCCACTTGCTCAGTTCTGAGAGATAAGTGTGTGTGAAAGCCGTCCTTCACCTAGCTTGTTGGGAACACAAAGTTTCTTTTCAGTTGCAAACTCCATTCCATACATATATATTTGGAGGTAGAAGCTCCAACTCGGTTTTACAGTGAAAACTGCAGGAACTTCAAACCGGCACTAGGAAACAGACTGAGAAAGCAGAGAAAAAGTGTCTCCTGCAACCCGTTCCCTTGGTGCTAGATGAACGAACGTCTCTCCACTTGCTCAGTTCTGAGAGATAAGTGTGTGTGAAAGCCGTCCTTCACCTAGCTTGTTGGGAACACAAAGTTTCTTTTCAGTTGCAAACTCCATTCCATACATATATATTTGGAGGTAGAAGCTCCAACTCGGTTTTACAGTGAAAACTGCAGGAACTTCAAACCGGCACTAGGAAACAGACTGAGAAAGCAGAGAAAAAGTGTCTCCTGCACCCCGTTCCTTTGGTGCTAGATGAACGAACGTCTCTCCACTTGCTCAGTTCTGAGAGATAAGTGTGTGTGAAAGCCGTCCTTCACCTAGCTTGTTGGGAACACAAAGTTTCTTTTCAGTTGCAAACTCCATTCCATACATATATATGGGGAGGTACTAGCTCCAACTCGGTTTTACAGTGAAAACTGCAGGAACTTCAAACCGGCACTAGGAAACAGACTGAGAAAGCAGAGAAAAAGTGTCTCCTGCAACCCGTTCCCTTGGTGCTAGATGAACGAACGTCTCTCCACTTGCTCAGTTCTGAGAGATAAGTGTGTGTGAAAGCCGTCCTTCACCTAGCTTTTTGGGAACACAAAGTTTCTTTTCAGTTGCAAACTCCATTCCATTCATATATATTTGGAGGTAGAAGCTCCAACTCGGTTTTACAGTGAAAACTGCAGGAACTTCAAACCGGCACTAGGAAACAGACTGAGAAAGCAGAGAAAAAGTGTCTCCTGCAACCCGTTCCCTTGGTGCTAGATGAACGAACGTCTCTCCACTTGCTCAGTTCTGAGAGATAAGTGTGTGTGAAAGCCGTCCTTCACCTAGCTTGTTGGGAACACAAAGTTTCTTTTCAGTTGCAAACTCCATTCCATACATATATATGGGGAGGTACTAGCTACAACTCGGTTTGACAGTGAAAACTGCGGGAACTTCAAACCGGCACTGTTAAACAGACTGAGAAAGCAGAGAAAAAGTGTCTCCTGCACCCCGTTCCCTTGGTGCTAGATGAACGAACGTCTCTCCACTTGCTCAGTTCTGAGAGATAAGTGTGTGTGAAAGCCGTCCTTCACCTAGCTTGTTGGGAACACAAAGTTTCTTTTCAGTTGCAAACTCCATTCCATACATATATATGGGGAGGTACTAGCTCCAACTCGGTTTGACAGTGAAAACTGCAGGAACTTCAAACCGGCACTAGGAAACAGACTGAGAAAGCAGAGAAAAAGTGTCTCCTGCAACCCGTTCCCTTGGTTCTACATGAACGAACGTCTCTCCACTTGCTCGGTTCTGAGAGATAAGTGTGTGTGAAAGCCGTCCTTCACCTAGCTTTTTGGGAACACAAAGTTTCTTTTCAGTTGCAAACTCCATTCCATACATATATATTTGGAGGTAGAAGCTCCAACTCGGTTTTACAGTGAATACTGCAGGAACTTCAAACCGGCACTAGGAAATTGACTGAGAAAGCAGAGAAAAAGTGTCTCCTGCAACCCGTTCCCTTGGTGCTAGATGAACGAACGTCTCTCCACTTGCTCAGTTCTGAGAGATAAGTGTGTGTGAAAGCCGTCCTTCACCTACCTTGTTGGGAACACAAAGTTTCTTTTCAGTTGCAAACTCCATTCCATACATATATATGGGGAGGTACTAGCTCCAACTCGGTTTTACAGTGAAAACTGCAGGAACTTCAAACCGGCACTAGGAAACAGACTGAGAAAGCAGAGAAAAAGTGTCTCCTGCAACCCGTTCCCTTGGTGCTAGATGAACGAACGTCTCTCCACTTGCTCAGTTCTGAGAGATAAGTGTGTGTGAAAGCCGTCCTTCACCTAGCTTGTTGGGAACACAAAGTTTCTTTTCAGTTGCAAACTCCATTCCATACATATATATTTGGAGGTAGAAGCTCCAACTCGGTTTTACAGTGAAAACTGCAGGAACTTCAAACCGGCACTAGGAAACAGTCTGAGAAAGCAGAGAAAAAGTGCCTCCTGCAACCCGTTCCCTTGGTGCTAGATGAACGAACGTCTCTCCACTTGCTCAGTTCTGAGAGATAAGTGTGTGTGAAAGCCGTACTTCACCTAGCTTGTTGGGAACACAAAGTTTCTTTTCAGTTGAAAACTCCATTCCATACATATATATGGGGAGGTACAAGCTCCAACTCGGTTTTACAGTGAAAACTGCAGGAACTTCAAACCGGCACTAGGAAACAGACTGAGAAAGCAGAGAAAAAGTGTCTCCTGCAACCCGTTCCCTTGGTGCTAGATGAACGAACGTCTCTCCACTTGCTCAGTTCTGAGAGATAAGTGTGTGTGAAAGCCGTCCTTCACCTAGCTTGTTGGGAACACAAAGTTTCTTTTCAGTTGCAAACTCCATTCCATACATATATATGGGGAGGTACTAGCTCCAACTCGGTTTTACAGTGAAAACTGCAGGAACTTCAAACCGGCACTAGGAAACAGACTGAGAAAGCAGAGAAAAAGTGTCTCCTGCAACCCGTTCCCTTGGTGCTAGATGAACGAACGTCTCTCCACTTGCTCAGTTCTGAGAGATAAGTGTGTGTGAAAGCCGTCCTTCACCTAGCTTGTTGGGAACACAAAGTTTCTTTTCAGTTGCAAACTCCATTCCATACATATATATGGGGAGGTACTAGCTCCAACTCGGTTTTACAGTGAAAACTGCAGGAACTTCAAACCGGCACTAGGAAACAGACTGAGAAAGCAGAGAAAAAGTGTCTCCTGCAACCCGTTCCCTTGGTGCTAGATGAACGAACGTCTCTCCACTTGCTCAGTTCTGAGAGATAAGTGTGTGTGAAAGCCGTCCTTCACCTAGCTTGTTGGGAACACAAAGTTTCTTTTCAGTTGCAAACTCCATTCCATACATATATATGGGGAGGTACTAGCTCCAACTCGGTTTTACAGTGAAAACTGCAGGAACTTCAAACCGGCACTAGGAAACAGACTGAGAAAGCAGAGAAAAAGTGTCTCCTGCAACCCGTTCCCTTGGTGCTAGATGAACGAACGTCTCTCCACTTGCTCGGTTCCGAGAGATAAGTGTGTGTGAAAGCCGTCCTTCACCTAGCTTTTTGGGAACACAAAGTTTCTTTTCAGTTGCAAACTCCATTCCATACATATATATTTGGAGGTAGAAGCTCCAACTCGGTTTTACAGTGAATACTGCAGGAACTTCAAACCGGCACTAGGAAACAGACTGAGAAAGCAGAGAAAAAGTGTCTCCTGCAACCCGTTCCCTTGGTGCTAGATGAACGAACGTCTCTCCACTTGCTCAGTTCTGAGAGATAAGTGTGTGTGAAAGCCGTCCTTCACCTAGCTTGTTGTTAACACAAAGTTTCTTTTCAGTTGCAAACTCCATTCCATACATATATATGGGGAGGTACTAGCTCCAACTCGGTTTTACAGTGAAAACTGCAGGAACTTCAAACCGGCACTAGGAAACAGACTGAGAAAGCAGAGAAAAAGTGTCTCCTGCAACCCGTTCCCTTGGTGCTAGATGAACGAACGTCTCTCCACTTGCTCAGTTCTGAGAGATAAGTGTGTGTGAAAGCCGTCCTTCACCTAGCTTGTTGGGAACACAAAGTTTCTTTTCAGTTGCAAACTCCATTCCATACATATATATGGGGAGGTACTAGCTCCAACTCGGTTTTACAGTGAAAACTGCAGGAACTTCAAACCGGCACTAGGAAACAGACTGAGAAAGCAGAGAAAAAGTGTCTCCTGCAACCCGTTCCCTTGGTGCTAGATGAACGAACGTCTCTCCACTTGCTCAGTTCTGAGAGACAAGTGTGTGTGAAAGCCGTCCTTCACCTAGCTTGTTGGGAACACAAAGTTTCTTTTCAGTTGCAAACTCCATTCCATACATATATATGGGGAGGTACTAGCTCCAACTCGGTTTGACAGTGAAAACTGCAGGAACTTCAAACCGGCACTAGGAAACAGACTGAGAAAGCAGAGAAAAAGTGTCTCCTGCAACCCGTTCCCTTGGTGCTAGATGAACGAACGTCTCTCCACTTGCTCAGTTCTGAGAGATAAGTGTGTGTGAAAGCCGTCCTTCACCTAGCTTGTTGGGAACACAAAGTTTCTTTTCAGTTGCAAACTCCATTCCATACATATATATGGGGAGGTACAAGCTCCAACTCGGTTTTACAGTGAAAACTGCAGGAACTTCAAACCGGCACTAGGAAACAGACTGAGAAAGCAGAGAAAAAGTGTCTCCTGCAACCCGTTCCCTTGGTGCTAGGTGAACGAAAGTCTCTCCACTTGCTCAGTTCTGAGAGATAAGTGTGTGTGAAAGCCGTCCTTCACCTAGCTTGTTGGGAACACAAAGATTCTTTTCAGTTGCAAACTCCATTCCATACATATATATGGGGAGGTACAAGCTCCAACTCGGTTTTACAGTGAAAACTGCAGGAACTTCAAACCGGCACTAGGAAACAGACTGAGAAAGCAGAGAAAAAGTGTCTCCTGCAACCCGTTCCCTTGGTGCTAGATGAACGAACGTCTCTCCACTTGCTCAGTTCTGAGAGATAAGTGTGTGTGAAAGCCGTCCTTCACCTAGCTTGTTGGGAACACAAAGTTTCTTTTCAGTTGCAAACTCCATTCCATACATATATATGGGGAGGTACTAGCTCCAACTCGGTTTTACAGTGAAAACTGCAGGAACTTCAAACCGGCACTAGGAAACAGTCTGAGAATGCAGAGAAAAAGTGCCTCCTGCAACCCGTTCCCTTGGTGCTAGATGAACGAAAGTCTCTCCACTTGCTCAGTTCTGAGAGATAAGTGTGTGTGAAAGCCGTCCTTCACCTAGCTTGTTGGGAACACAAAGTTTCTTTTCAGTTGCAAACTCCATTCCATACATATATATGGGGAGGTACAAGCTCCAACTCGGTTTTACAGTGAAAACTGCAGGAACTTCAAACCGGCACTAGGAAACAGACTGAGAAAGCAGAGAAAAAGTGTCTCCTGCAACCCGTTCCCTTGGTGCTAGATGAACGAACGTCTCTCCACTTGCTCAGTTCTGAGAGATAAGTGTGTGTGAAAGCCGTCCTTCACCTAGCTTGTTGGGAACACAAAGTTTCTTTTCAGTTGCAAACCCCATTCCATACATATATATGGGGAGGTACAAGCTCCAACTCGGTTTGACAGTGAAAACTGCAGGAACTTCAAACCGGGACTAGGAAACAGACTGAGAAAGCAGAGAAAAAGTGTCTCCTGCAACCCGTTCCCTTGGTGCTAGATGAACGAACGTCTCTCCACTTGCTCATTTCTGAGAGATAAGTGTGTGTGAAAGCCGTGCTTCACCTAGCTTGTTGGGAACACAAAGTTTCTTTTCAGTTGCAAACTCCATTCCATACATATATATGGGGAGGTACAAGCTCCAACTCGGTTTTACAGTGAAAACTGCAGGAACTTCAAACCGGCACTAGGAAACAGACTGAGAAAGCAGAGAAAAAGTGTCTCCTGCAACCCGTTCCCTTGGTGCTAGATGAACGAACGTCTCTCCACTTGCTCAGTTCTGAGAGATAAGTGTGTGTGAAAGCCGTCCTTCACCTAGCTTGTTGGGAACACAAAGTTTCTTTTCAGTTGCAAACTCCATTCCATACATATATATGGGGAGGTACTAGCTCCAACTCGGTTTTACAGTGAAAACTGCAGGAAATTCAAACCGGCACTAGGAAACAGACTGAGAAAGCAGAGAAAAAGTGTCTCCTGCAACCCGTTCCCTTGGTGCTAGATGAACGAACGTCTCTCCACTTGCTCAGTTCTGAGAGATAAGTGTGTGTGAAAGCCGTCCTTCACCTAGCTTGTTGGGAACACAAAGTTTCTTTTCAGTTGCAAACTCCATTCCATACATATATATGGGGAGGTACTAGCTCCAACTCGGTTTGACAGTGAAAACTGCAGGAACTTCAAACCGGCACTAGGAAACAGACTGAGAAAGCAGAGAAAAAGTGTCTCCTGCAACCCGTTCCCTTGGTGCTAGATGAACGAACCTCTCTCCACTTGCTCAGTTCTGAGAGATATGTGTGTGTGAAAGCCGTCCTTCACCTAGCTTGTTGGGAACACAAAGTTTCTTTTCAGTTGCAAACTCCATTCCATACATATATATGGGGAGGTACTAGCTCCAACTCGGTTTTACAGTGAAAACTGCAGGAACTTCAAACCGGCACTAGGAAACAGACTGAGAAAGCAGAGAAAAAGTGTCTCCTGCAACCCGTTCCCTTGGTGCTAGATGAACGAACGTCTCTCCACTTGCTCAGTTCTGAGAGATAAGTGTGTGTGAAAGCCGTCCTTCACCTAGCTTGTTGGGAACACAAAGTTTCTTTTCAGTTGCAAACTCCATTCCATAGATATATATGGGGAGGTACTAGCTCCAACACGATTTTACAGTGAAAACTGCAGGAACTTCAAAACGGCACTAGGAAACAGACTGAGAAAGCAGAGAAAAAGTGTCTCCTGCAACCCGTTCCCTTGGTGCTAGATGAACGAACGTCTCTCCACTTGCTCAGTTCTGAGAGATAAGTGTGTGTGAAAGCCGTCCTTCACCTAGCTTGTTGGGAACACAAAGTTTCTTTTCAGTTGCAAACCCCATTCCATATATATATATGGGGAGGTACTAGCTCCAACTCGGTTTTACAGTGAAAACTGCAGGAACTTCAAACCGGCACTAGGAAACAGACTGAGAAAGCAGAGAAAAAGTGTCTCCTGCAACCCGTTCCCTTGGTGCTAGATGAACGAACGTCTCTCCATTGCTCAGTTCTGAGAGATAAGTGTGTGTGAAAGCCGTCCTTCACCTAGCTTGTTGGGAACACAAAGTTTCTTTTCAGTTGCAAACTCCATTCCATACATATATATGGGGAGGTACTAGCTCCAACTCGGTTTTACAGTGAAAACTGCAGGAAATTCAAACCGGCACTAGGAAACAGACTGAGAAAGCAGAGAAAAAGTGTCTCCTGCAACCCGTTCCCTTGGTGCTAGATGAACGAACGTCTCTCCACTTGCTCAGTTCTGAGAGATAAGTGTGTGTGAAAGCCGTCCTTCACCTAGCTTGTTGGGAACACAAAGTTTCTTTTCAGTTGCAAACTCCATTCCATACATATATATGGGGAGGTACTAGCTCCAACTCGGTTTGACAGTGAAAACTGCAGGAACTTCAAACCGGCACTAGGAAACAGACTGAGAAAGCAGAGAAAAAGTGTCTCCTGCAACCCGTTCCCTTGGTGCTAGATGAACGAACCTCTCTCCACTTGCTCAGTTCTGAGAGATAAGTGTGTGTGAAAGCCGTCCTTCACCTAGCTTGTTGGGAACACAAAGTTTCTTTTCAGTTGCAAACTCCATTCCATACATATATATGGGGAGGTACTAGCTCCAACTCGGTTTTACAGTGAAAACTGCAGGAACTTCAAACCGGCACTAGGAAACAGACTGAGAAAGCAGAGAAAAAGTGTCTCCTGCAACCCGTTCCCTTGGTGCTAGATGAACGAACGTCTCTCCACTTGCTCAGTTCTGAGAGATAAGTGTGTGTGAAAGCCGTCCTTCACCTAGCTTGTTGGGAACACAAAGTTTCTTTTCAGTTGCAAACTCCATTCCATACATATATATGGGGAGGTACTAGCTCCAACTCGGTTTTACAGTGAAAACTGCAGGAACTTCAAACCGGCACTAGGAAACAGACTGAGAAAGCAGAGAAAAAGTGTCTCCTGCAACCCGTTCCCTTGGTGCTAGATGAACGAACCTCTCTCCACTTGCTCAGTTCTGAGAGATAAGTGTGTGTGAAAGCCGTCCTTCACCTAGCTTGTTGGGAACACAAAGTTTCTTTTCAGTTGCAAACTCCATTCCATACATATATATGGGGAAGTACAAGCTCCAACTCGGTTTTACAGTGAAAACTGCAGGAACTTCAAACCGGCACTAGGAAACAGACTGAGAAAGCAGAGAAAAAGTGTCTCCTGCAACCCGTTCCCTTGGTGCTAGATGAACGAACCTCTCTCCACTTGCTCAGTTCTGAGAGATAAGTGTGTGTGAAAGCCGTCCTTCACCTAGCTTGTTGGGAACACAAAGTTTCTTTTCAGTTGCAAACTCCATTCCATACATATATATGGGGAGGTACTAGCTCCAACTCGGTTTTACAGTGAAAACTGCAGGAACTTCAAACCGGCACTAGGAAACAGACTGAGAAAGCAGAGAAAAAGTGTCTCCTGCAACCCGTTCCCTTGGTGCTAGATGAACGAACGTCTCTCCACTTGCTCAGTTCTGAGAGATAAGTGTGTGTGAAAGCCGTCCTTCACCTAGCTTGTTGGGAACACAAAGTTTCTTTTCAGTTGCAAACTCCATTCCATACATATATATGGGGAGGTACTAGCTCCAACTCGGTTTGACAGTGAAAACTGCAGGAACTTCAAACCGGCACTAGGAAACAGACTGAGAAAGCAGAGAAAAAGTGTCTCCTGCAACCCGTTCCCTTGGTGCTAGATGAACGAACCTCTCTCCACTTGCTCAGTTCTGAGAGATAAGTGTGTGTGAAAGCCGTCCTTCACCTAGCTTGTTGGGAACACAAAGTTTCTTTTCAGTTGCAAACTCCATTCCATACATATATATGGGGAAGTACAAGCTCCAACTCGGTTTTACAGTGAAAACTGCAGGAACTTCAAACCGGCACTAGGAAACAGACTGAGAAAGCAGAGAAAAAGTGTCTCCTGCAACCCGTTCCCTTGGTGCTAGATGAACGAACGTCTCTCCATTGCTCAGTTCTGAGAGATAAGTGTGTGTGAAAGCCGTCCTTCACCTATCTTGTTGGGAACACAAAGTTTCTTTTCAGTTGCAAACTCCATTCCATACATATATATGGGGAGGTACTAGCTCCAACTCGGTTTTACAGTGAAAACTGCAGGAAATTCAAACCGGCACTAGGAAACAGACTGAGAAAGCAGAGAAAAAGTGTCTCCTGCAACCCGTTCCCTTGGTGCTAGATGAACGAACGTCTCTCCACTTGCTCAGTTCTGAGAGATAAGTGTGTGTGAAAGCCGTCCTTCACCTAGCTTGTTGGGAACACAAAGTTTCTTTTCAGTTGCAAACTCCATTCCATACATATATATGGGGAGGTACTAGCTCCAACTCGGTTTGACAGTGAAAACTGCAGGAACTTCAAACCGGCACTAGGAAACAGACTGAGAAAGCAGAGAAAAAGTGTCTCCTGCAACCCGTTCCCTTGGTGCTAGATGAACGAACCTCTCTCCACTTGCTCAGTTCTGAGAGATAAGTGTGTGTGAAAGCCGTCCTTCACCTAGCTTGTTGGGAACACAAAGTTTCTTTTCAGTTGCAAACTCCATTCCATACATATATATGGGGAGGTACTAGCTCCAACTCGGTTTTACAGTGAAAACTGCAGGAACTTCAAACCGGCACTAGGAAACAGACTGAGAAAGCAGAGAAAAAGTGTCTCCTGCAACCCGTTCCCTTGGTGCTAGATGAACGAACGTCTCTCCACTTGCTCAGTTCTGAGAGATAAGTGTGTGTGAAAGCCGTCCTTCACCTAGCTTGTTGGGAACACAAAGTTTCTTTTCAGTTGCAAACTCCATTCCATAGATATATATGGGGAGGTACTAGCTCCAACACGATTTTACAGTGAAAACTGCAGGAACTTCAAAACGGCACTAGGAAACAGACTGAGAAAGCAGAGAAAAAGTGTCTCCTGCAACCCGTTCCCTTGGTGCTAGATGAACGAACGTCTCTCCACTTGCTCAGTTCTGAGAGATAAGTGTGTGTGAAAGCCGTCCTTCACCTAGCTTGTTGGGAACACAAAGTTTCTTTTCAGTTGCAAACCCCATTCCATATATATATATGGGGAGGTACTAGCTCCAACTCGGTTTTACAGTGAAAACTGCAGGAACTTCAAACCGGCACTAGGAAACAGACTGAGAAAGCAGAGAAAAAGTGTCTCCTGCAACCCGTTCCCTTGGTGCTAGATGAACGAACGTCTCTCCATTGCTCAGTTCTGAGAGATAAGTGTGTGTGAAAGCCGTCCTTCACCTAGCTTGTTGGGAACACAAAGTTTCTTTTCAGTTGCAAACTCCATTCCATACATATATATGGGGAGGTACTAGCTCCAACTCGGTTTTACAGTGAAAACTGCAGGAAATTCAAACCGGCACTAGGAAACAGACTGAGAAAGCAGAGAAAAAGTGTCTCCTGCAACCCGTTCCCTTGGTGCTAGATGAACGAACGTCTCTCCACTTGCTCAGTTCTGAGAGATAAGTGTGTGTGAAAGCCGTCCTTCACCTAGCTTGTTGGGAACACAAAGTTTCTTTTCATTTGCAAACTCCATTCCATACATATATATGGGGAGGTACTAGCTCCAACTCGGTTTGACAGTGAAAACTGCAGGAACTTCAAACCGGCACTAGGAAACAGACTGAGAAAGCAGAGAAAAAGTGTCTCCTGCAACCCGTTCCCTTGGTGCTAGATGAACGAACCTCTCTCCACTTGCTCAGTTCTGAGAGATAAGTGTGTGTGAAAGCCGTCCTTCACCTAGCTTGTTGGGAACACAAAGTTTCTTTTCAGTTGCAAACTCCATTCCATACATATATATGGGGAGGTACTAGCTCCAACTCGGTTTTACAGTGAAAACTGCAGGAACTTCAAACCGGCACTAGGAAACAGACTGAGAAAGCAGAGAAAAAGTGTCTCCTGCAACCCGTTCCCTTGGTGCTAGATGAACGAACGTCTCTCCACTTGCTCAGTTCTGAGAGATAAGTGTGTGTGAAAGCCGTCCTTCACCTAGCTTGTTGGGAACACAAAGTTTCTTTTCAGTTGCAAACTCCATTCCATAGATATATATGGGGAGGTACTAGCTCCAACACGATTTTACAGTGAAAACTGCAGGAACTTCAAAACGGCACTAGGAAACAGACTGAGAAAGCAGAGAAAAAGTGTCTCATGCAACCCGTTCCCTTGGTGCTAGATGAACGAACGTCTCTCCACTTGCTCAGTTCTGAGAGATAAGTGTGTGTGAAAGCCGTCCTTCACCTAGCTTGTTGGGAACACAAAGTTTCTTTTCAGTTGCAAACCCCATTCCATATATATATATGGGGAGGTACTAGCTCCAACTCGGTTTTACAGTGAAAACTGCAGGAACTTCAAACCGGCACTAGGAAACAGACTGAGAAAGCAGAGAAAAAGTGTCTCCTGCAACCCGTTCCCTTGGTGCTAGATGAACGAACGTCTCTCCACTTGCTCAGTTCTGAGAGATAATTGTGTGTGAAAGCCGTCCTTCACCTAGCTTGTTGGGAACACAAAGTTTCTTTTCAGTTGCAAACTCCATTCCATACATATATATGGGGAGGTACTAGCTCCAACTCGGTTTTACAGTGAAAACTGCAGGAACTTCAAACCGGCACTAGGAAACAGACTGAGAAAGCAGAGAAAAAGTGTCTCCTGCAACCCGTTCCCTTGGTGCTAGATGAACGAACGTCTCTCCACTTGCTCAGTTCTGAGAGATAAGTGTGTGTGAAAGCCGTCCTTCACCTAGCTGTTTGGGAACACAAAGTTTCTTTTCAGTTGCAAACTCCATTCCATACATATATATTTGGAATTAGAAGCTCCAACTCGGTTTTACAGTGAAAACTGCAGGAACTTCAAACCGGCACTAGGAAACAGACTGAGAAAGCAGAGAAAAAGTGTCTCCTGCAACCCGTTCCATTGCTGCTAGATGAACGAACGTCTCTCCACTTGCTCAGTTCTGAGAGATAAGTGTGTGTGAAAGCCGTCCTTCACTTAGCTTGTTGGGAACACAAAGTTTCTTTTCAGTTGCAAACTCCATTCCATAGATATATATGGGGAGGTACTAGCTCCAACTCGGTTTTACAGTGAAAACTGCAGGAACTTCAAACCGGCACTAGGAAACAGACTGAGAAAGCAGAGAAAAAGTGTCCCCTGCAACCCGTTCCCTTGGTGCTAGATGAACGAACGTCTCTCCACTTGCTCAGTTCTCAGAGATAAGTGTGTGTGAAAGCCGTCCTTCACCTAGCTTGTTGGGAACACAAAGTTTCTTTTCAGTTGCAAACTCCATTCCATACATATATATGGGGAGGTACTAGCTCCAACTCGGTTTTACAGTGAAAACTACAGGAACTTCAAACCGGCACTAGGAAACAGACTGAGAAAGCAGAGAAAAAGTGTCTCCTGCAACCCGTTCCCTTGGTGCTAGATGAACGAACGTCTCTCCACTTGCTCAGTTCTGAGAGATAAGTGTGTGTGAAAGCCGTCCTTCACCTAGCTTGTTGGGAACACAAAGATTCTTTTCAGTTGCAAACTCCATTCCATACATATATATGGGGAGGTACTAGCTCCAACTCGGTTTTACAGTGAAAACTGCAGGAACTTCAAACCGGCACTAGGAAACAGACTGAGAAAGCAGAGAAAAAGTGTCTCCTGCAACCCGTTCACTTGGTGCTACATGAACGAACGTCTCTCCACTTGCTCAGTTCTGAGAGATAAGTGTGTGTGAAAGCCGTCCTTCACCTAGCTGTTTGGGAACACAAAGTTTCTTTTCAGTTGCAAACTCCATTCCATACATATATATTTGGAATTAGAAGCTCCAACTCGGTTTTACAGTGAAAACTGCAGGAACTTCAAACCGGCACTAGGAAACAGACTGAGAAAGCAGAGAAAAAGTGTCTCATTCAACCCGTTCCCTTGGTGCTAGATGAACGAACGTCTCTCCACTTGCTCAGTTCTGAGAGATAAGTGTGTGTGAAAGCCGTCCTTCACCTAGCTTGTTGGGAACACAAAGTTTATTTTCAGTTGCAAACCCCATTCCATACATATACATGCGGAGGTACAAGCTCCAACTCGGTTTTACAGTGAAAACTGCAGGAACTTCAAACCGGCACTAGGAAACAGACTGAGAAAGCAGAGAAAAAGTGTCTCCTGCAACCCGTTCCCTTGGTGCTAGATGAACGAACGTCTCTCCATTGCTCAGTTCTGAGAGATAAGTGTGGGTGAAAGCCGTCCTTCACCTAGCTTGTTGGGAACACAAAGTTTCTTTTCAGTTGCAAACTCCATTCCATACATATATATGGGGAGGTACTAGCTCCAACTCGGTTTTACAGTGAAAACTGCAGGAAATTCAAACCGGCACTAGGAAACAGACTGAGAAAGCAGAGAAAAAGTGTCTCCTGCAACCCGTTCCCTTGGTGCTACATGAACGAACGTCTCTCCACTTGCTCAGTTCTGAGAGATATGTGTGTGTGAAAGCCGTCCTTTACCTAGCTTGTTGGGAACACAAAGTTTGTTTTCAGTTGCAAACTCCATTCCATACATATATATGGGGAGGTACTAGCTCCAACTCGGTTTTACAGTGAAAACTGCAGGAACTTCAAACCGGCACTAGGAAACAGACTGAGAAAGCAGAGAAAAAGTGTCTCCTGCAACCCGTTCCATTGGTGCTAGATGAACGAACGTCTCTCCACTTGCTCAGTTCTGAGAGATAAGTGTGTGTGAATGCCGTCCTTCACTTAGCTTGTTGGGAACACAAAGTTTCTTTTCAGTTGCAAACTCCATTCCATAGATATATATGGGGAGGTACTAGCTCCAACTCGGTTTTACAGTGAAAACTGCAGGAACTTCAAACCGGCACTAGGAAACAGACTGAGAAAGCAGAGAAAAAGTGTCCCCTGCAACCCGTTCCCTTGGTGCTAGATGAACGAACGTCTCTCCACTTGCTCAGTTCTCAGAGATAAGTGTGTGTGAAAGCCGTCCTTCACCTAGCTTGTTGGGAACACAAAGTTTCTTTTCAGTTGCAAACTCCATTCCATACATATATATGGGGAGGTACTAGCTCCAACTCGGTTTTACAGTGAAAACTGCAGGAACTTCAAACCGGCACTAGGAAACAGACTGAGAAAGCAGACAAAAAGTGTCTCCTGCAACCCGTTCCCTTGGTGCTAGATGAACGAACGTCTCTCCACTTGCTCAGTTCTGAGAGATAAGTGTGTGTGAAAGCCGTCCTTCACCTAGCTTGTTGGGAACACAAAGATTCTTTTCAGTTGCAAACTCCATTCCATACATATATATGGGGAGGTACTAGCTCCAACTCGGTTTTACAGTGAAAACTGCAGGAACTTCAAACCGGCACTAGGAAACAGACTGAGAAAGCAGAGAAAAAGTGTCTCCTGCAACCCGTTCCCTTGGTGCTACATGAACGAACGTCTCTCCACTTGCTCAGTTCTGAGAGATAAGTGTGTGTGAAAGCCGTCCTTTACCTAGCTTGTTGGGAACACAAAGTTTCTTTTCAGTTGCAAACTCCATTCCATACATATATATGAGGAGGTACTAGCTCCAACTCGGTTTTACAGTGAAAACTGCAGGAACTTCAAACCGGCACTAGGAAACAGACTGAGAAAGCAGAGAAAAAGTGTCTCCTGCAACCCGTTCCCTTGGTGCTAGATGAACGAACGTCTCTCCACTTGCTCAGTTCTGAGAGATAAGTGTGTGTGAAAGCCGTCCTTCACCTAGCTTGTTGGGAACACAAAGTTTCTTTTCAGTTGCAAACTCCATTCCATACATATATATGGGGAGGTACTAGCTCCAACTCGGTTTTACAGTGAAAACTGCAGGAACTTCAAACCGGCACTAGGAAACAGACTGAGAAAGCAGAGAAAAAGTGTCCCCTGCAACCCGTTCCCTTGGTGCTAGATGAACGAACGTCTCTCCACTTGCTCAGTTCTCAGAGATAAGTGTGTGTGAAAGCCGTCCTTCACCTAGCTTGTTGGGAACACAAAGTTTCTTTTCAGTTGCAAACTCCATTCCATACATATATATGGGGAGGTACTAGCTCCAACTCGGTTTTACAGTGAAAACTGCAGGAAATTCAAACCGGCACTAGGAAACAGACTGAGAAAGCAGAGAAAAAGTGTCTCCTGCAACCCGTTCCCTTGGTGCTACATGAACGAACGTCTCTCCACTTGCTCAGTTCTGAGAGATATGTGTGTGTGAAAGCCGTCCTTTACCTAGCTTGTTGGGAACACAAAGTTTGTTTTCAGTTGCAAACTCCATTCCATACATATATATGGGGAGGTACTAGCTCCAACTCGGTTTTACAGTGAAAACTGCAGGAACTTCAAACCGGCACTAGGAAACAGACTGAGAAAGCAGAGAAAAAGTGTCTCCTGCAACCCGTTCCATTGGTGCTAGATGAACGAACGTCTCTCCACTTGCTCAGTTCTGAGAGATAAGTGTGTGTGAATGCCGTCCTTCACTTAGCTTGTTGGGAACACAAAGTTTCTTTTCAGTTGCAAACTCCATTCCATAGATATATATGGGGAGGTACTAGCTCCAACTCGGTTTTACAGTGAAAACTGCAGGAACTTCAAACCGGCACTAGGAAACAGACTGAGAAAGCAGAGAAAAAGTGTCCCCTGCAACCCGTTCCCTTGGTGCTAGATGAACGAACGTCTCTCCACTTGCTCAGTTCTCAGAGATAAGTGTGTGTGAAAGCCGTCCTTCACCTAGCTTGTTGGGAACACAAAGTTTCTTTTCAGTTGCAAACTCCATTCCATACATATATATGGGGAGGTACTAGCTCCAACTCGGTTTTACAGTGAAAACTGCAGGAACTTCAAACCGGCACTAGGAAACAGACTGAGAAAGCAGACAAAAAGTGTCTCCTGCAACCCGTTCCCTTGGTGCTAGATGAACGAACGTCTCTCCACTTGCTCAGTTCTGAGAGATAAGTGTGTGTGAAAGCCGTCCTTCACCTAGCTTGTTGGGAACACAAAGATTCTTTTCAGTTGCAAACTCCATTCCATACATATATATGGGGAGGTACTAGCTCCAACTCGGTTTTACAGTGAAAACTGCAGGAACTTCAAACCGGCACTAGGAAACAGACTGAGAAAGCAGAGAAAAAGTGTCTCATTCAACCCGTTCCCTTGGTGCTAGATGAACGAACGTCTCTCCACTTGCTCAGTTCTGAGAGATAAGTGTGTGTGAAAGCCGTCCTTCACCTAGCTTGTTGGGAACACAAAGTTTATTTTCAGTTGCAAACCCCATTCCATACATATACATGCGGAGGTACAAGCTCCAACTCGGTTTTACAGTGAAAACTGCAGGAACTTCAAACCGGCACTAGGAAACAGACTGAGAAAGCAGAGAAAAAGTGTCTCCTGCAACCCGTTCCCTTGGTGCTAGATGAACGAACGTCTCTCCATTGCTCAGTTCTGAGAGATAAGTGTGGGTGAAAGCCGTCCTTCACCTAGCTTGTTGGGAACACAAAGTTTCTTTTCAGTTGCAAACTCCATTCCATACATATATATGGGGAGGTACTAGCTCCAACTCGGTTTTACAGTGAAAACTGCAGGAACTTCAAACCGGCACTAGGAAACAGACTGAGAAAGCAGAGAAAAAGTGTCCCCTGCAACCCGTTCCCTTGGTGCTAGATGAACGAACGTCTCTCCACTTGCTCAGTTCTCAGAGATAAGTGTGTGTGAAAGCCGTCCTTCACCTAGCTTGTTGGGAACACAAAGTTTCTTTTCAGTTGCAAACTCCATTCCATACATATATATGGGGAGGTACTAGCTCCAACTCGGTTTTACAGTGAAAACTGCAGGAACTTCAAACCGGCACTAGGAAACAGACTGAGAAAGCAGACAAAAAGTGTCTCCTGCAACCCGTTCCCTTGGTGCTAGATGAACGAACGTCTCTCCACTTGCTCAGTTCTGAGAGATAAGTGTGTGTGAAAGCCGTCCTTCACCTAGCTTGTTGGGAACACAAAGATTCTTTTCAGTTGCAAACTCCATTCCATACATATATATGGGGAGGTACTAGCTCCAACTCGGTTTTACAGTGAAAACTGCAGGAACTTCAAACCGGCACTAGGAAACAGACTGAGAAAGCAGAGAAAAAGTGTCTCCTGCAACCCGTTCCCTTGGTGCTACATGAACGAACGTCTCTCCACTTGCTCAGTTCTGAGAGATAAGTGTGTGTGAAAGCCGTCCTTTACCTAGCTTGTTGGGAACACAAAGTTTCTTTTCAGTTGCAAACTCCATTCCATACATATATATGAGGAGGTACTAGCTCCAACTCGGTTTTACAGTGAAAACTGCAGGAACTTCAAACCGGCACTAGGAAACAGACTGAGAAAGCAGAGAAAAAGTGTCTCCTGCAACCCGTTCCCTTGGTGCTAGATGAACGAACGTCTCTCCACTTGCTCAGTTCTGAGAGATAAGTGTGTGTGAAAGCCGTCCTTCACCTAGCTTGTTGGGAACACAAAGTTTCTTTTCAGTTGCAAACTCCATTCCATACATATATATGGGGAGGTACTAGCTCCAACTCGGTTTTACAGTGAAAACTGCAGGAACTTCAAACCGGCACTAGGAAACAGACTGAGAAAGCAGAGAAAAAGTGTCCCCTGCAACCCGTTCCCTTGGTGCTAGATGAACGAACGTCTCTCCACTTGCTCAGTTCTCAGAGATAAGTGTGTGTGAAAGCCGTCCTTCACCTAGCTTGTTGGGAACACAAAGTTTCTTTTCAGTTGCAAACTCCATTCCATACATATATATGGGGAGGTACTAGCTCCAACTCGGTTTTACAGTGAAAACTGCAGGAAATTCAAACCGGCACTAGGAAACAGACTGAGAAAGCAGAGAAAAAGTGTCTCCTGCAACCCGTTCCCTTGGTGCTACATGAACGAACGTCTCTCCACTTGCTCAGTTCTGAGAGATATGTGTGTGTGAAAGCCGTCCTTTACCTAGCTTGTTGGGAACACAAAGTTTGTTTTCAGTTGCAAACTCCATTCCATACATATATATGGGGAGGTACTAGCTCCAACTCGGTTTTACAGTGAAAACTGCAGGAACTTCAAACCGGCACTAGGAAACAGACTGAGAAAGCAGAGAAAAAGTGTCTCCTGCAACCCGTTCCATTGGTGCTAGATGAACGAACGTCTCTCCACTTGCTCAGTTCTGAGAGATAAGTGTGTGTGAATGCCGTCCTTCACTTAGCTTGTTGGGAACACAAAGTTTCTTTTCAGTTGCAAACTCCATTCCATAGATATATATGGGGAGGTACTAGCTCCAACTCGGTTTTACAGTGAAAACTGCAGGAACTTCAAACCGGCACTAGGAAACAGACTGAGAAAGCAGAGAAAAAGTGTCCCCTGCAACCCGTTCCCTTGGTGCTAGATGAACGAACGTCTCTCCACTTGCTCAGTTCTCAGAGATAAGTGTGTGTGAAAGCCGTCCTTCACCTAGCTTGTTGGGAACACAAAGTTTCTTTTCAGTTGCAAACTCCATTCCATACATATATATGGGGAGGTACTAGCTCCAACTCGGTTTTACAGTGAAAACTGCAGGAACTTCAAACCGGCACTAGGAAACAGACTGAGAAAGCAGACAAAAAGTGTCTCCTGCAACCCGTTCCCTTGGTGCTAGATGAACGAACGTCTCTCCACTTGCTCAGTTCTGAGAGATAAGTGTGTGTGAAAGCCGTCCTTCACCTAGCTTGTTGGGAACACAAAGATTCTTTTCAGTTGCAAACTCCATTCCATACATATATATGGGGAGGTACTAGCTCCAACTCGGTTTTACAGTGAAAACTGCAGGAACTTCAAACCGGCACTAGGAAACAGACTGAGAAAGCAGAGAAAAAGTGTCTCATTCAACCCGTTCCCTTGGTGCTAGATGAACGAACGTCTCTCCACTTGCTCAGTTCTGAGAGATAAGTGTGTGTGAAAGCCGTCCTTCACCTAGCTTGTTGGGAACACAAAGTTTATTTTCAGTTGCAAACCCCATTCCATACATATACATGCGGAGGTACAAGCTCCAACTCGGTTTTACAGTGAAAACTGCAGGAACTTCAAACCGGCACTAGGAAACAGACTGAGAAAGCAGAGAAAAAGTGTCTCCTGCAACCCGTTCCCTTGGTGCTAGATGAACGAACGTCTCTCCATTGCTCAGTTCTGAGAGATAAGTGTGGGTGAAAGCCGTCCTTCACCTAGCTTGTTGGGAACACAAAGTTTCTTTTCAGTTGCAAACTCCATTCCATACATATATATGGGGAGGTACTAGCTCCAACTCGGTTTTACAGTGAAAACTGCAGGAACTTCAAACCGGCACTAGGAAACAGACTGAGAAAGCAGAGAAAAAGTGTCCCCTGCAACCCGTTCCCTTGGTGCTAGATGAACGAACGTCTCTCCACTTGCTCAGTTCTCAGAGATAAGTGTGTGTGAAAGCCGTCCTTCACCTAGCTTGTTGGGAACACAAAGTTTCTTTTCAGTTGCAAACTCCATTCCATACATATATATGGGGAGGTACTAGCTCCAACTCGGTTTTACAGTGAAAACTGCAGGAACTTCAAACCGGCACTAGGAAACAGACTGAGAAAGCAGACAAAAAGTGTCTCCTGCAACCCGTTCCCTTGGTGCTAGATGAACGAACGTCTCTCCACTTGCTCAGTTCTGAGAGATAAGTGTGTGTGAAAGCCGTCCTTCACCTAGCTTGTTGGGAACACAAAGATTCTTTTCAGTTGCAAACTCCATTCCATACATATATATGGGGAGGTACTAGCTCCAACTCGGTTTTACAGTGAAAACTGCAGGAACTTCAAACCGGCACTAGGAAACAGACTGAGAAAGCAGAGAAAAAGTGTCTCATTCAACCCGTTCCCTTGGTGCTAGATGAACGAACGTCTCTCCACTTGCTCAGTTCTGAGAGATAAGTGTGTGTGAAAGCCGTCCTTCACCTAGCTTGTTGGGAACACAAAGTTTATTTTCAGTTGCAAACCCCATTCCATACATATACATGCGGAGGTACAAGCTCCAACTCGGTTTTACAGTGAAAACTGCAGGAACTTCAAACCGGCACTAGGAAACAGACTGAGAAAGCAGAGAAAAAGTGTCTCCTGCAACCCGTTCCCTTGGTGCTAGATGAACGAACGTCTCTCCATTGCTCAGTTCTGAGAGATAAGTGTGGGTGAAAGCCGTCCTTCACCTAGCTTGTTGGGAACACAAAGTTTCTTTTCAGTTGCAAACTCCATTCCATACATATATATGGGGAGGTACTAGCTCCAACTCGGTTTTACAGTGAAAACTGCAGGAACTTCAAACCGGCACTAGGAAACAGACTGAGAAAGCAGAGAAAAAGTGTCCCCTGCAACCCGTTCCCTTGGTGCTAGATGAACGAACGTCTCTCCACTTGCTCAGTTCTCAGAGATAAGTGTGTGTGAAAGCCGTCCTTCACCTAGCTTGTTGGGAACACAAAGTTTCTTTTCAGTTGCAAACTCCATTCCATACATATATATGGGGAGGTACTAGCTCCAACTCGGTTTTACAGTGAAAACTGCAGGAACTTCAAACCGGCACTAGGAAACAGACTGAGAAAGCAGACAAAAAGTGTCTCCTGCAACCCGTTCCCTTGGAGCTAGATGAACGAACGTCTCTCCACTTGCTCAGTTCTGAGAGATAAGTGTGTGTGAAAGCCGTCCTTCACCTAGCTTGTTGGGAACACAAAGATTCTTTTCAGTTGCAAACTCCATTCCATACATATATATGGGGAGGTACTAGCTCCAACTCGGTTTTACAGTGAAAACTGCAGGAACTTCAAACCGGCACTAGGAAACAGACTGAGAAAGCAGAGAAAAAGTGTCTCCTGCAACCCGTTCCCTTGGTGCTACATGAACGAACGTCTCTCCACTTGCTCAGTTCTGAGAGATAAGTGTGTGTGAAAGCCGTCCTTTACCTAGCTTGTTGGGAACACAAAGTTTCTTTTCAGTTGCAAACTCCATTCCATACATATATATGAGGAGGTACTAGCTCCAACTCGGTTTTACAGTGAAAACTGCAGGAACTTCAAACCGGCACTAGGAAACAGACTGAGAAAGCAGAGAAAAAGTGTCTCCTGCAACCCGTTCCCTTGGTGCTAGATGAACGAACGTCTCTCCACTTGCTCAGTTCTGAGAGATAAGTGTGTGTGAAAGCCGTCCTTCACCTAGCTTGTTGGGAACACAAAGTTTATTTTCAGTTGCAAACCCCATTCCATACATATACATGGGGAGGTACAAGCTCCAACTCGGTTTTACAGTGAAAACTGCAGGAACTTCAAACCGGCACTAGGAAACAGACTGAGAAAGCAGAGAAAAAGTGTCTCCTGCAACCCGTTCCCTTGGTGCTAGATGAACGAACGTCTCTCCACTTGCTCAGTTCTGAGAGATAAGTGTGTGTGAAAGCCGTCCTTCACCTAGCTTGTTGGGAACACAAAGTTTCTTTTCAGTTGCAAACTCCATTCCATACATATATATGGGGAGGTACTAGCTCCAACTCGCTTTTACAGTGAAAACTGCAGGAACTTCAAACCGGCACTAGGAAACAGACTGAGAAAGCAGAGAAAAAGTTTCTCCTGCAACCCGTTCCCTTGGTGCTAGATGAACGAACGTCTCTCCACTTGCTCAGTTCTGAGAGATAAGTGTGTGTGAAAGCCGTCCTTCACCTAGCTGTTTGGGAACACAAAGTTTCTTTTCAGTTGCAAACTCCATTATATACATATATATTTGGAATTAGAAGCTCCAACTCGGTTTTACAGTGAAAACTGCAGGAACTTCAAACCGGCACTAGGAAACAGACTGAGAAAGCAGAGAAAAAGTGTCTCCTGCAACCCGTTCCCTTGGTGCTAGATGAACGAACGTCTCTCCACTTGCTCAGTTCTGAGAAATAAGTGTGTGTGAAAGCCGTCCTTCACCTAGCTTGTTGGGAACACAAAGTTTCTTTTCAGTTGCAAACTCCATTCCATACATATATATGGGGAGGTACTAGCTCCAACTCGGTTTTACAGTGAAAACTGCAGGAACTTCAAACCGGCACTAGGAAACAGACTGAGAAAGCAGAGAAAAAGTGTCTCCTGCAACCCGTTCCCTTGGTGCTAGATGAACGAACGTCTCTCCACTTGCTCAGTTCTGAGAGATAAGTGTGTGTGAAAGCCGTCCTTCACCTAGCTTGTTGGGAACACAAAGATTCTTTTCAGTTGCAAACTCCATTCCATACATATATATGGGGAGGTACTAGCTCCAACTCGGTTTTACAGTGAAAACTGCAGGAACTTCAAACCGGCACTAGGAAACAGACTGAGAAAGCAGAGAAAAAGTGTCTCCTGCAACCCGTTCCCTTGGTGCTACATGAACGAACGTCTCTCCACTTGCTCAGTTCTGAGAGATAAGTGTGTGTGAAAGCCGTCCTTTACCTAGCTTGTTGGGAACACAAAGTTTCTTTTCAGTTGCAAACTCCATTCCATACATATATATGAGGAGGTACTAGCTCCAACTCGGTTTTACAGTGAAAACTGCAGGAACTTCAAACCGGCACTAGGAAACAGACTGAGAAAGCAGAGAAAAAGTGTCTCCTGCAACCCGTTCCCTTGGTGCTAGATGAACGAACGTCTCTCCACTTGCTCAGTTCTGAGAGATAAGTGTGTGTGAAAGCCGTCCTTCACCTAGCTTGTTGGGAACACAAAGTTTCTTTTCAGTTGCAAACTCCATTCCATACATATATATGGGGAGGTACTAGCTCCAACTCGGTTTTACAGTGAAAACTGCAGGAACTTCAAACCGGCACTAGGAAACAGACTGAGAAAGCAGAGAAAAAGTGTCTCCTGCAACCCGTTCCCTTGGTGCTAGATGAACGAACGTCTCTCCACTTGCTCAGTTCTGAGAGATAAGTGTGTGTGAAAGCCGTCCTTCACCTAGCTTGTTGGGAACACAAAGATTCTTTTCAGTTGCAAACTCCATTCCATACATATATATGGGGAGGTACTAGCTCCAACTCGGTTTTACAGTGAAAACTGCAGGAACTTCAAACCGGCACTAGGAAACAGACTGAGAAAGCAGAGAAAAAGTGTCTCCTGCAACCCGTTCCCTTGGTGCTACATGAACGAACGTCTCTCCACTTGCTCAGTTCTGAGAGATAAGTGTGTGTGAAAGCCGTCCTTTACCTAGCTTTTTGGGAACACAAAGTTTCTTTTCAGTTGCAAACTCCATTCCATACATATATATGGGGAGGTACTAGCTCCAACTCGGTTTTACAGTGAAAACTGCAGGAACTTCAAACCGGCACTAGGAAACAGACTGAGAAAGCAGAGAAAAAGTGTCTCCTGCAACCCGTTCCCTTGGTGCTAGATGAACGAACGTCTCTCCACTTGCTCAGTTCTGAGAGATAAGTGTGTGTGAAAGCCGTCCTTCACCTAGCTTGTTGGGAACACAAAGATTCTTTTCAGTTGCAAACTCCATTCCATACATATATATGGGGAGGTACTAGCTCCAACTCGGTTTTACAGTGAAAACTGCAGGAACTTCAAACCGGCACTAGGAAACAGACTGAGAAAGCAGAGAAAAAGTGTCTCCTGCAACCCGTTCCCTTGGTGCTACATGAACGAACGTCTCTCCACTTGCTCAGTTCTGAGAGATAAGTGTGTGTGAAAGCCGTCCTTCACCTAGCTTGTTGGGAACACAAAGTTTCTTTTCAGTTGCAAACTCCATTCCATACATATATATGGGGAGGTACTAGCTCCAACTCGGTTTTACAGTGAAAACTGCAGGAACTTCAAACCGGCACTAGGAAACAGACTGAGAAAGCAGAGAAAAAGTGTCTCCTGCAACCCGTTCCCTTGGTGCTAGATGAACGAACGTCTCTCCACTTGCTCAGTTCTGAGAGATAAGTGTGTGTGAAAGCCGTCCTTCACCTAGCTTGTTGGGAACACAAAGTTTCTTTTCAGTTGCAAACTCCATTCCATAGATATATATGGGGAGGTACTAGCTCCAACACGGTTTTACAGTGAAAACTGCAGGAACTTCAAAACGGCACTAGGAAACAGACTGAGAAAGCAGAGAAAAAGTGTCTCCTGCAACCCGTTCCCTTGGTGCTAGATGAACGAACGTCTCTCCACTTGCTCAGTTCTGAGAGATAAGTGTGTGTGAAAGCCGTCCTTCACCTAGCTTGTTGGGAACACAAAGTTACTTTTCAGTTGCAAACCCCATTCCATACATATATATGGGGAGGTACTAGCTCCAACTCGGTTTTACAGTGAAAACTGCAGGAACTTCAAACCGGCACTAGGAAACAGACTGAGAAAGCAGAGAAAAAGTGTCTCCTGCAACCCGTTCCCTTGGTGCTAGATGAACGAACGTCTCTCCACTTGCTCAGTTCTGAGAGATAATTGTGTGTGAAAGCCGTCCTTCACCTAGCTTGTTGGGAACACAAAGTTTCTTTTCAGTTGCAAACTCCATTCCATACATATATATGGGGAGGTACTAGCTCCAACTCGGTTTGACCGTGAAAACTGCAGGAAATTCAAACCGGCACTAGGAAACAGACTGAGAAAGCAGAGAAAAAGTGTCTCCTGCAACCCGTTCCCTTGGTGCTAGATGAACGAACGTCTCTCCACTTGCTCAGTTCTGAGAGATAAGTGTGTGTGAAAGCCGTCCTTCACCTAGCTGTTTGGGAACACAAAGTTTCTTTTCAGTTGCAAACTCCATTCCATACATATATATTTGGAATTAGAAGCTCCAACTCGGTTTTACAGTGAAAACTGCAGGAACTTCAAACCGGCACTAGGAAACAGACTGAGAAAGCAGAGAAAAAGTGTCTCCTGCAACCCGTTCCCTTGGTGCTAGATGAACGAACGTCTCTCCACTTGCTCAGTTCTGAGAGATAAGTGTGTGTGAAAGCCGTCCTTCACCTAGCTTGTTGGGAACACAAAGTTTATTTTCAGTTGCAAACCCCATTCCATACATATACATGGGGAGGTACAAGCTCCAACTCGGTTTTACAGTGAAAACTGCAGGAACTTCAAACCGGCACTAGGAAACAGACTGAGAAAGCAGAGAAAAAGTGTCTCCTGCAACCCGTTCCCTTGGTGCTAGATGAACGAACGTCTCTCCACTTGCTCAGTTCTGAGAGATAAGTGTGTGTGAAAGCCGTCCTTCACCTAGCTTGTTGGGAACACAAAGTTTCTTTTCAGTTGCAAACTCCATTCCATACATATATATGGGGAGGTACTAGCTCCAACTCGCTTTTACAGTGAAAACTGCAGGAACTTCAAACCGGCACTAGGAAACAGACTGAGAAAGCAGAGAAAAAGTTTCTCCTGCAACCCGTTCCCTTGGTGCTAGATGAACGAACGTCTCTCCACTTGCTCAGTTCTGAGATATAAGTGTGTGTGAAAGCCGTCCTTCACCTAGCTGTTTGGGAACACAAAGTTTCTTTTCAGTTGCAAACTCCATTAAATACATATATATTTGGAATTAGAAGCTCCAACTCGGTTTTACAGTGAAAACTGCAGGAACTTCAAACCGGCACTAGGAAACAGACTGAGAAAGCAGAGAAAAAGTGTCTCCTGCAACCCGTTCCCTTGGTGCTAGATGAACGAACGTCTCTCCACTTGCTCAGTTCTGAGAAATAAGTGTGTGTGAAAGCCGTCCTTCACCTAGCTTGTTGGGAACACAAAGTTTATTTTCAGTTGCAAACCCCATTCCATACATATACATGGGGAGGTACAAGCTCCAACTCGGTTTTACAGTGAAAACTGCAGGAACTTCAAACCGGCACTAGGAAACAGACTGAGAAAGCAGAGAAAAAGTGTCTCCTGCAACCCGTTCCCTTGGTGCTAGATGAACGAACGTCTCTCCACTTGCTCAGTTCTGAGAGATAAGTGTGTGTGAAAGCCGTCCTTCACCTAGCTTTTTGGGAACACAAAGTTTCTTTTCAGTTGCAAACTCCATTCCATACATATATATTTGGAGGTAGAAGCTCCAACTCGGTTTTACAGTGAATACTGCAGGAACTTCAAACCGGCACTAGGAAACAGACTGAGAATGCAGAGAAAAAGTGTCTCCTGCAACCCGTTCCCTTAGAGCTAGATGAACGAACGTCTCTCCACTTGCTCAGTTCTGAGAGATAAGTGTGTGTGAAAGCCGTCCTTCACCTAGCTTGTTGGGAACACAAAGTTTCTTTTCAGTTGCAAACTCCATTCCATACATATATATGGGGAGGTACAAGCTCCAACTCGGTTTTACAGTGAAAACTGCAGGAACTTCAAACCGGCACTAGGAAACAGACTGAGAAAGCAGAGAAAAAGTGTCTCCTGCAACCCGTTCCCTTGGTGCTAGATGAACGAACGTCTCTCCACTTGCTCAGTTCTGAGAGATAAGTGTGTGTGAAAGCCGTCCTTCACCTAGCTTGTTGTTAACACAAAGTTTCTTTTCAGTTGCAAACTCCATTCCATACATATATATGGGGAGGTACTAGCTCCAACTCGGTTTTACAGTGAAAACTGCAGGAACTTCAAACCGGCACTAGGAAACAGACTGAGAAAGCAGAGAAAAAGTGTCTCCTGCAACCCGTTCCCTTGGTGCTACATGAACGAACGTCTCTCCACTTGCTCAGTTCTGAGAGATAAGTGTGTGTGAAAGCCGTCCTTTACCTAGCTTGTTGGGAACACAAAGTTTCTTTTCAGTTGCAAACTCCATTCCATACATATATATGGGGAGGTACTAGCTCCAACTCGGTTTTACAGTGAAAACTGCAGGAACTTCAAACCGGCACTAGGAAACAGACTGAGAAAGCAGAGAAAAAGTGTCTCCTGCAACCCGTTCCCTTGGTGCTAGATGAACGAACGTCTCTCCACTTGCTCAGTTCTGAGAGATAAGTGTGTGTGAAAGCCGTCCTTCACCTAGCTTGTTGGGAACACAAAGTTTCTTTTCAGTTGCAAACTCCATTCCATACATATATATGGGGAGGTACTAGCTCCAACTCGGTTTTACAGTGAAAACTGCAGGAACTTCAAACCGGCACTAGGAAACAGACTGAGAAAGCAGAGAAAAAGTGTCTCCTGCAACCCGTTCCCTTGGTGCTAGATGAAGGAACGTCTCTCCACTTGCTCAGTTCTGAGAGATAAGTGTGTGTGAAAGCCGTCCTTCACCTAGCTTGTTGGGAACACAAAGTTTCTTTTCAGTTGCAAACTCCATTCCATACATATATATGGGGAGGTACTAGCTCCAACTCGGTTTTACAGTGAAAACTGCAGGAACTTCAAACCGGCACTAGGAAACAGACTGAGAAAGCAGAGAAAAAGTGTCTCCTGCAACCCGTTCCCTTGGTGCTAGATGAACGAACGTCTCTCCACTTGCTCAGTTCTGAGAGATAAGTGTGTGTGAAAGCCGTCCTTCACCTAGCTTGTTGGGAACACAAAGTTTCTTTTCAGTTGCAAACTCCATTCCATACATATATATGGGGAGGTACTAGCTCCAACTCGGTTTTACAGTGAAAACTGCAGGAACTTCAAACCGGCACTAGGAAACAGACTGAGAAAGCAGAGAAAAAGTGTCTCCTGCAACCCGTTCCCTTGGTGCTAGATGAACGAACGTCTCTCCACTTGCTCAGTTCTGAGAGATAAGTGTGTGTGAAAGCCGTCCTTCACCTAGCTTGTTGGGAACACAAAGTTTCTTTTCAGTTGCAAACTCCATTCCATAGATATATATGGGGAGGTACTAGCTCCAACACTGTTTTACAGTGAAAACTGCAGGAACTTCAAAACGGCACTAGGAAACAGACTGAGAAAGCAGAGAAAAAGTGTCTCCTGCAACCCGTTCCCTTGGTGCTAGATGAACGAACGTCTCTCCACTTGCTCAGTTCTGAGAGATAAGTGTGTGTGAAAGCCGTCCTTCACCTAGCTTGTTGGGAACACAAAGTTTCTTTTCAGTTGCAAACTCCATTCCATACATATATATGGGTAGGTACTAGCTCCAACTCGGTTTTACAGTGAAAACTGCAGGAACTTCAAACCGGCACTAGGAAACAGACTGAGAAAGCAGAGAAAAAGTGTCTCCTGCAACCCGTTCCCTTGGTGCTAGATGAAGGAACGTCTCTCCACTTGCTCAGTTCTGAGAGATAAGTGTGTGTGAAAGCCGTCCTTCACCTAGCTTGTTGGGAACACAAAGTTTCTTTTCAGTTGCAAACTCCATTCCATACATATATATGGGGAGGTACTAGCTCCAACTCGGTTTTACAGTGAAAACTGCAGGAACTTCAAACCGGCACTAGGAAACAGACTGAGAAAGCAGAGAAAAAGTGTCTCCTGCAACCCGTTCCCTTGGTGCTAGATGAACGAACGTCTCTCCACTTGCTCAGTTCTGAGAGATAAGTGTGTGTGAAAGCCGTCCTTCACCTAGCTTGTTGGGAACACAAAGTTTCTTTTCAGTTGCAAACTCCATTCCATACATATATATGGGGAGGTACTAGCTCCAACTCGGTTTGACAGTGAAAACTGCAGGAACTTCAAACCGGCACTAGGAAACAGACTGAGAAAGCAGAGAAAAAGTGTCTCCTGCAACCCGTTCCCTTGGTGCTAGATGAACGAACGTCTCTCCACTTGCTCAGTTCTGAGAGATAAGTGTGTGTGAAAGCCGTCCTTCACCTAGCTTGTTGGGAACACAAAGTTTCTTTTCAGTTGCAAACTCCATTCCATAGATATATATTTGGAGGTACTAGCTCCAACACGGTTTTACAGTGAAAACTGCAGGAACTTCAAAACGGCACTAGGAAACAGACTGAGAAAGCAGAGAAAAAGTGTCTCCTGCAACCCGTTCCCTTGGTGCTAGATGAACGAACGTCTCTCCACTTGCTCAGTTCTGAGAGATAAGTGTGTGTGAAAGCCGTCCTTCACCTAGCTTGTTGGGAACACAAAGTTTCTTTTCAGTTGCAAACCCCATTCCATACATATATATGGGGAGGTACTAGCTCCAACTCGGTTTTACAGTGAAAACTGCAGGAACTTCAAACCGGCACTAGGAAACAGACTGAGAAAGCAGAGAAAAAGTGTCTCCTGCAACCCGTTCCCTTGGTGCTAGATGAACGAACGTCTCTCCACTTGCTCAGTTCTGAGAGATAATTGTGTGTGAAAGCCGTCCTTCACCTAGCTTGTTGGGAACACAAAGTTTCTTTTCAGTTGCAAACTCCATTCCATACATATATATGGGGAGGTACTAGCTCCAACTCGGTTTGACAGTGAAAACTGCAGGAAATTCAAACCGGCACTAGGAAACAGACTGAGAAAGCAGAGAAAAAGTGTCTCCTGCAACCCGTTCCCTTGGTGCTAGATGAACGAACGTCTCTCCACTTGCTCAGTTCTGAGAGATAAGTGTGTGTGAAAGCCGTCCTTCACCTAGCTGTTTGGGAACACAAAGTTTCTTTTCAGTTGCAAACTCCATTCCATACATATATATTTGGAATTAGAAGCTCCAACTCGGTTTTACAGTACAGTCGAGCGCTGCGTAACCGGCACTAGGAAACAGACTGAGAAAGCAGAGAAAAAGTGTCTCCTGCAACCCGTTCCCTTGGTGCTAGATGAACGAACGTCTCTCCACTTGCTCAGTTCTGAGAGATAAGTGTGTGTGAAAGCCGTCCTTCACCTAGCTTGTTGGGAACACAAAGTTTATTTTCAGTTGCAAACCCCATTCCATACATATACATGGGGAGGTACAAGCTCCAACTCGGTTTTACAGTGAAAACTGCAGGAACTTCATAAACCGGCACTAGGAAACAGACTGAGAAAGCAGAGAAAAAGTGTCTCCTGCAACCCGTTCCCTTGGTGCTAGATGAACGAACGTCTCTCCACTTGCTCAGTTCTGAGAGATAAGTGTGTGTGAAAGCCGTCCTTCACCTAGCTTGTTGGGAACACAAAGTTTCTTTTCAGTTGCAAACTCCATTCCATACATATATATGGGGAGGTACTAGCTCCAACTCGCTTTTACAGTGAAAACTGCAGGAACTTCAAACCGGCACTAGGAAACAGACTGAGAAAGCAGAGAAAAAGTTTCTCCTGCAACCCGTTCCCTTGGTGCTAGATGAACGAACGTCTCTCCACTTGCTCAGTTCTGAGAGATAAGTGTGTGTGAAAGCCGTCCTTCACCTAGCTGTTTGGGAACACAAAGTTTCTTTTCAGTTGCAAACTCCATTCCATACATATA
This sequence comes from Camelus dromedarius, assembly GCF_036321535.1. NCBI lineage: Eukaryota > Metazoa > Chordata > Mammalia > Artiodactyla > Camelidae > Camelus > Camelus dromedarius. Next base: position 20,836 of record NW_026989820.1, on the reverse strand, counting down.
TATGGGGAGGTACTAGCTCCAACTCGCTTTTACAGTGAAAACTGCAGGAACTTCAAACCGGCACTAGGAAACAGACTGAGAAAGCAGAGAAAAAGTTTCTCCTGCAACCCGTTCCCTTGGTGCTAGATGAACGAACGTCTCTCCACTTGCTCAGTTCTGAGAGATAAGTGTGTGTGAAAGCCGTCCTTCACCTAGCTGTTTGGGAACACAAAGTTTCTTTTCAGTTGCAAACTCCATTAAATACATATATATTTGGAATTAGAAGCTCCAACTCGGTTTTACAGTGAAAACTGCAGGAACTTCAAACCGGCACTAGGAAACAGACTGAGAAAGCAGAGAAAAAGTGTCTCCTGCAACCCGTTCCCTTGGTGCTAGATGAACGAACGTCTCTCCACTTGCTCAGTTCTGAGAAATAAGTGTGTGTGAAAGCCGTCCTTCACCTAGCTTGTTGGGAACACAAAGTTTATTTTCAGTTGCAAACCCCATTCCATACATATACATGGGGAGGTACAAGCTCCAACTCGGTTTTACAGTGAAAACTGCAGGAACTTCAAACCGGCACTAGGAAACAGACTGAGAAAGCAGAGAAAAAGTGTCTCCTGCAACCCGTTCCCTTGGTGCTAGATGAACGAACGTCTCTCCACTTGCTCAGTTCTGAGAGATAAGTGTGTGTGAAAGCCGTCCTTCACCTAGCTTGTTGGGAACACAAAGTTTCTTTTCAGTTGCAAACTCCATTCCATACATATATATGGGGAGGTACTAGCTCCAACTCGCTTTTACAGTGAAAACTGCAGGAACTTCAAACCGGCACTAGGAAACAGACTGAGAAAGCAGAGAAAAAGTGTCTCCTGCAACCCGTTCCCTTGGTGCTAGATGAACGAACGTCTCTCCACTTGCTCAGTTCTGAGAGAAAAGTGTGTGTGAAAGCCGTCCTTCACCTAGCTTTTTGGGAACACAAAGTTTCTTTTCAGTTGCAAACTCCATTCCATACATATATATTTGGAGGTAGAAGCTCCAACTCGGTTTTACAGTGAATACTGCAGGAACTTCAAACCGGCACTAGGAAACAGACTGAGAATGCAGAGAAAAAGTGTCTCCTGCAACCCGTTCCCTTAGAGCTAGATGAACGAACGTCTCTCCACTTGCTCAGTTCTGAGAGATAAGTGTGTGTGAAAGCCGTCCTTCACCTAGCTTGTTGGGAACACAAAGTTTCTTTTCAGTTGCAAACTCCATTCCATACATATATATGGGGAGGTACAAGCTCCAACTCGGTTTTACAGTGAAAACTGCAGGAACTTCAAACCGGCACTAGGAAACAGACTGAGAAAGCAGAGAAAAAGTGTCTCCTGCAACCCGTTCCCTTGGTGCTAGATGAACGAACGTCTCTCCACTTGCTCAGTTCTGAGAGATAAGTGTGTGTGAAAGCCGTCCTTCACCTAGCTTGTTGTTAACACAAAGTTTCTTTTCAGTTGCAAACTCCATTCCATACATATATATGGGGAGGTACTAGCTCCAACTCGGTTTTACAGTGAAAACTGCAGGAACTTCAAACCGGCACTAGGAAACAGACTGAGAAAGCAGAGAAAAAGTGTCTCCTGCAACCCGTTCCCTTGGTGCTACATGAACGAACGTCTCTCCACTTGCTCAGTTCTGAGAGATAAGTGTGTGTGAAAGCCGTCCTTTACCTAGCTTGTTGGGAACACAAAGTTTCTTTTCAGTTGCAAACTCCATTCCATACATATATATGGGGAGGTACTAGCTCCAACTCGGTTTTACAGTGAAAACTGCAGGAACTTCAAACCGGCACTAGGAAACAGACTGAGAAAGCAGAGAAAAAGTGTCTCCTGCAACCCGTTCCCTTGGTGCTAGATGAACGAACGTCTCTCCACTTGCTCAGTTCTGAGAGATAAGTGTGTGTGAAAGCCGTCCTTCACCTAGCTTGTTGGGAACACAAAGTTTCTTTTCAGTTGCAAACTCCATTCCATACATATATATGGGGAGGTACTAGCTCCAACTCGGTTTTACAGTGAAAACTGCAGGAACTTCAAACCGGCACTAGGAAACAGACTGAGAAAGCAGAGAAAAAGTGTCTCCTGCAACCCGTTCCCTTGGTGCTAGATGAACGAACGTCTCTCCACTTGCTCAGTTCTGAGAGATAAGTGTGTGTGAAAGCCGTCCTTCACCTAGCTTGTTGGGAACACAAAGTTTCTTTTCAGTTGCAAACTCCATTCCATACATATATATGGGGAGGTACTAGCTCCAACTCGGTTTTACAGTGAAAACTGCAGGAACTTCAAACCGGCACTAGGAAACAGACTGAGAAAGCAGAGAAAAAGTGTCTCCTGCAACCCGTTCCCTTGGTGCTAGATGAACGAACGTCTCTCCACTTGCTCAGTTCTGAGAGATAAGTGTGTGTGAAAGCCGTCCTTCACCTAGCTTGTTGGGAACACAAAGTTTCTTTTCAGTTGCAAACTCCATTCCATACATATATATGGGGAGGTACTAGCTCCAACTCGGTTTTACAGTGAAAACTGCAGGAACTTCAAACCGGCACTAGGAAACAGACTGAGAAAGCAGAGAAAAAGTGTCTCCTGCAACCCGTTCCCTTGGTGCTAGATGAACGAACGTCTCTCCACTTGCTCAGTTCTGAGAGATAAGTGTGTGTGAAAGCCGTCCTTCACCTAGCTTGTTGGGAACACAAAGTTTCTTTTCAGTTGCAAACTCCATTCCATAGATATATATGGGGAGGTACTAGCTCCAACACTGTTTTACAGTGAAAACTGCAGGAACTTCAAAACGGCACTAGGAAACAGACTGAGAAAGCAGAGAAAAAGTGTCTCCTGCAACCCGTTCCCTTGGTGCTAGATGAACGAACGTCTCTCCACTTGCTCAGTTCTGAGAGATAAGTGTGTGTGAAAGCCGTCCTTCACCTAGCTTGTTGGGAACACAAAGTTTCTTTTCAGTTGCAAACTCCATTCCATACATATATATGGGTAGGTACTAGCTCCAACTCGGTTTTACAGTGAAAACTGCAGGAACTTCAAACCGGCACTAGGAAACAGACTGAGAAAGCAGAGAAAAAGTGTCTCCTGCAACCCGTTCCCTTGGTGCTAGATGAAGGAACGTCTCTCCACTTGCTCAGTTCTGAGAGATAAGTGTGTGTGAAAGCCGTCCTTCACCTAGCTTGTTGGGAACACAAAGTTTCTTTTCAGTTGCAAACTCCATTCCATACATATATATGGGGAGGTACTAGCTCCAACTCGGTTTTACAGTGAAAACTGCAGGAACTTCAAACCGGCACTAGGAAACAGACTGAGAAAGCAGAGAAAAAGTGTCTCCTGCAACCCGTTCCCTTGGTGCTAGATGAACGAACGTCTCTCCACTTGCTCAGTTCTGAGAGATAAGTGTGTGTGAAAGCCGTCCTTCACCTAGCTTGTTGGGAACACAAAGTTTCTTTTCAGTTGCAAACTCCATTCCATACATATATATGGGGAGGTACTAGCTCCAACTCGGTTTTACAGTGAAAACTGCAGGAACTTCAAACCGGCACTAGGAAACAGACTGAGAAAGCAGAGAAAAAGTGTCTCCTGCAACCCGTTCCCTTGGTGCTAGATGAACGAACGTCTCTCCACTTGCTCAGTTCTGAGAGATAAGTGTGTGTGAAAGCCGTCCTTCACCTAGCTTGTTGGGAACACAAAGTTTCTTTTCAGTTGCAAACTCCATTCCATAGATATATATTTGGAGGTACTAGCTCCAACACGGTTTTACAGTGAAAACTGCAGGAACTTCAAAACGGCACTAGGAAACAGACTGAGAAAGCAGAGAAAAAGTGTCTCCTGCAACCCGTTCCCTTGGTGCTAGATGAACGAACGTCTCTCCACTTGCTCAGTTCTGAGAGATAAGTGTGTGTGAAAGCCGTCCTTCACCTAGCTTGTTGGGAACACAAAGTTTCTTTTCAGTTGCAAACCCCATTCCATACATATATATGGGGAGGTACTAGCTCCAACTCGGTTTTACAGTGAAAACTGCAGGAACTTCAAACCGGCACTAGGAAACAGACTGAGAAAGCAGAGAAAAAGTGTCTCCTGCAACCCGTTCCCTTGGTGCTAGATGAACGAACGTCTCTCCACTTGCTCAGTTCTGAGAGATAATTGTGTGTGAAAGCCGTCCTTCACCTAGCTTGTTGGGAACACAAAGTTTCTTTTCAGTTGCAAACTCCATTCCATACATATATATGGGGAGGTACTAGCTCCAACTCGGTTTGACAGTGAAAACTGCAGGAAATTCAAACCGGCACTAGGAAACAGACTGAGAAAGCAGAGAAAAAGTGTCTCCTGCAACCCGTTCCCTTGGTGCTAGATGAACGAACGTCTCTCCACTTGCTCAGTTCTGAGAGATAAGTGTGTGTGAAAGCCGTCCTTCACCTAGCTGTTTGGGAACACAAAGTTTCTTTTCAGTTGCAAACTCCATTCCATACATATATATTTGGAATTAGAAGCTCCAACTCGGTTTTACAGTGAAAACTGCAGGAACTTCAAACCGGCACTAGGAAACAGACTGAGAAAGCAGAGAAAAAGTGTCTCCTGCAACCCGTTCCCTTGGTGCTAGATGAACGAACGTCTCTCCACTTGCTCAGTTCTGAGAGATAAGTGTGTGTGAAAGCCGTCCTTCACCTAGCTTGTTGGGAACACAAAGTTTATTTTCAGTTGCAAACCCCATTCCATACATATACATGGGGAGGTACAAGCTCCAACTCGGTTTTACAGTGAAAACTGCAGGAACTTCAAACCGGCACTAGGAAACAGACTGAGAAAGCAGAGAAAAAGTGTCTCCTGCAACCCGTTCCCTTGGTGCTAGATGAACGAACGTCTCTCCACTTGCTCAGTTCTGAGAGATAAGTGTGTGTGAAAGCCGTCCTTCACCTAGCTTGTTGGGAACACAAAGTTTCTTTTCAGTTGCAAACTCCATTCCATACATATATATGGGGAGGTACTAGCTCCAACTCGCTTTTACAGTGAAAACTGCAGGAACTTCAAACCGGCACTAGGAAACAGACTGAGAAAGCAGAGAAAAAGTTTCTCCTGCAACCCGTTCCCTTGGTGCTAGATGAACGAACGTCTCTCCACTTGCTCAGTTCTGAGAGATAAGTGTGTGTGAAAGCCGTCCTTCACCTAGCTGTTTGGGAACACAAAGTTTCTTTTCAGTTGCAAACTCCATTCCATACATATATATTTGGAATTAGAAGCTCCAACTCGGTTTTACAGTGAAAACTGCAGGAACTTCAAACCGGCACTAGGAAACAGACTGAGAAAGCAGAGAAAAAGTGTCTCCTGCAACCCGTTCCCTTGGTGCTAGATGAACGAACGTCTCTCCACTTGCTCAGTTCTGAGAGATAAGTGTGTGTGAAAGCCGTCCTTCACCTAGCTTGTTGGGAACACAAAGTTTATTTTCAGTTGCAAACCCCATTCCATACATATATATGGGGAGGTACTAGCTCCAACTCGGTTTTACAGTGAAAACTGCAGGAACTTCAAACCGGCACTAGGAAACAGACTGAGAAAGCAGAGAAAAAGTGTCTCCTGCAACCCGTTCCCTTGGTGCTAGATGAACGAACGTCTCTCCACTTGCTCAGTTCTGAGAGATAATTGTGTGTGAAAGCCGTCCTTCACCTAGCTTGTTGGGAACACAAAGTTTCTTTTCAGTTGCAAACTCCATTCCATACATATATATGGGGAGGTACTAGCTCCAACTCGGTTTGACAGTGAAAACTGCAGGAACTTCAAACCGGCACTAGGAAACAGACTGAGAAAGCAGAGAAAAAGTGTCTCCTGCAACCCGTTCCCTTGGTGCTAGATGAACGAACGTCTCTCCACTTGCTCAGTTCTGAGAGATAAGTGTGTGTGAAAGCCGTCCTTCACCTAGCTTGTTGTTAACACAAAGTTTCTTTTCAGTTGCAAACTCCATTCCATACATATATATGGGGAGGTACTAGCTCCAACTCGGTTTTACAGTGAAAACTGCAGGAACTTCAAACCGGCACTAGGAAACAGACTGAGAAAGCAGAGAAAAAGTGTCTCCTGCAACCCGTTCCCTTGGTGCTACATGAACGAACGTCTCTCCACTTGCTCAGTTCTGAGAGATAAGTGTGTGTGAAAGCCGTCCTTTACCTAGCTTGTTGGGAACACAAAGTTTCTTTTCAGTTGCAAACTCCATTCCATACATATATATGGGGAGGTACTAGCTCCAACTCGGTTTTACAGTGAAAACTGCAGGAACTTCAAACCGGCACTAGGAAACAGACTGAGAAAGCAGAGAAAAAGTGTCTCCTGCAACCCGTTCCCTTGGTGCTAGATGAACGAACGTCTCTCCACTTGCTCAGTTCTGAGAGATAAGTGTGTGTGAAAGCCGTCCTTCACCTAGCTTGTTGGGAACACAAAGTTTCTTTTCAGTTGCAAACTCCATTCCATACATATATATGGGGAGGTACTAGCTCCAACTCGGTTTTACAGTGAAAACTGCAGGAACTTCAAACCGGCACTAGGAAACAGACTGAGAAAGCAGAGAAAAAGTGTCTCCTGCAACCCGTTCCCTTGGTGCTAGATGAACGAACGTCTCTCCACTTGCTCAGTTCTGAGAGATAAGTGTGTGTGAAAGCCGTCCTTCACCTAGCTTGTTGGGAACACAAAGTTTCTTTTCAGTTGCAAACTCCATTCCATACATATATAAGGGGAGGTACTAGCTCCAACTCGGTTTTACAGTGAAAACTGCAGGAACTTCAAACCGGCACTAGGAAACAGACTGAGAAAGCAGAGAAAAAGTGTCTCCTGCAACCCGTTCCCTTGGTGCTAGATGAACGAACGTCTCTCCACTTGCTCAGTTCTGAGAGATAAGTGTGTGTGAAAGCCGTCCTTCACCTAGCTGTTTGGGAACACAAAGTTTCTTTTCAGTTGCAAACTCCATTCCATAGATATATATGGGGAGGTACTAGCTCCAACATGGTTTTACAGTGAAAACTGCAGGAACTTCAAAACGGCACTAGGAAACAGACTGAGAAAGCAGAGAAAAAGTGTCTCCTGCAACCCGTTCCCTTGGTGCTAGATGAACGAACGTCTCTCCACTTGCTCAGTTCTGAGAGATAAGTGTGTGTGAAAGCCGTCCTTCACCTAGCTTGTTGGGAACACAAAGTTTCTTTTCAGTTGCAAACCCCATTCCATACATATATATGGGGAGGTACTAGCTCCAACTCGGTTTTACAGTGAAAACTGCAGGAACTTCAAACCGGCACTAGGAAACAGACTGAGAAAGCAGAGAAAAAGTGTCTCCTGCAACCCGTTCCCTTGGTGCTAGATGAACGAACGTCTCTCCACTTGCTCAGTTCTGAGAGATAATTGTGTGTGAAAGCCGTCCTTCACCTAGCTTGTTGGGAACACAAAGTTTCTTTTCAGTTGCAAACTCCATTCCATACATATATATGGGGAGGTACTAGCTCCAACTCGGTTTGACAGTGAAAACTGCAGGAACTTCAAACCGGCACTAGGAAACAGACTGAGAAAGCAGAGAAAAAGTGTCTCCTGCAACCCGTTCCCTTGGTGCTAGATGAACGAACGTCTCTCCACTTGCTCAGTTCTGAGAGATAAGTGTGTGTGAAAGCCGTCCTTCACCTAGCTGTTTGGGAACACAAAGTTTCTTTTCAGTTGCAAACTCCATTCCATACATATATATTTGGAATTAGAAGCTCCAACTCGGTTTTACAGTGAAAACTGCAGGAACTTCAAACCGGCACTAGGAAACAGACTGAGAAAGCAGAGAAAAAGTGTCTCCTGCAACCCGTTCCCTTGGTGCTAGATGAACGAACGTCTCTCCACTTGCTCAGTTCTGAGAGATAAGTGTGTGTGAAAGCCGTCCTTCACCTAGCTTGTTGGGAACACAAAGTTTATTTTCAGTTGCAAACCCCATTCCATACATATACATGGGGAGGTACAAGCTCCAACTCGGTTTTACAGTGAAAACTGCAGGAACTTCAAACCGGCACTAGGAAACAGACTGAGAAACAGAGAAAAAGTGTCTCCTGCAACCCGTTCCCTTGGTGCTACATGAACGAACGTCTCTCCACTTGCTCAGTTCTGAGAGATAAGTGTGTGTGAAAGCCGTCCTTCACCTAGCTTGTTGGGAACACAAAGTTTCTTTTCAGTTGCAAACTCCATTCCATACATATATATGGGGAGGTACTAGCTCCAACTCGCTTTTACAGTGAAAACTGCAGGAACTTCAAACCGGCACTAGGAAACAGACTGAGAAAGCAGAGAAAAAGTGTCTCCTGCAACCCGTTCCCTTGGTGCTAGATGAACGAACGTCTCTCCACTTGCTCAGTTCTGAGAGATAAGTGTGTGTGAAAGCCGTCCTTCACCTAGCTGTTTGGGAACACAAAGTTTCTTTTCAGTTGCAAACTCCATTCCATACATATATATTTGGAATTAGAAGCTCCAACTCGGTTTTACAGTGAAAACTGCAGGAACTTCAAACCGGCACTAGGAAACAGACTGAGAAAGCAGAGAAAAAGTGTCTCCTGCAACCCGTTCCCTTGGTGCTAGATGAACGAACGTCTCTCCACTTGCTCAGTTCTGAGAGATAAGTGTGTGTGAAAGCCGTCCTTCACCTAGCTTGTTGGGAACACAAAGTTTATTTTCAGTTGCAAACCCCATTCCATACATATACATGGGGAGGTACAAGCTCCAACTCGGTTTTACAGTGAAAACTGCAGGAACTTCAAACCGGCACTAGGAAACAGACTGAGAAAGCAGAGAAAAAGTGTCTCCTGCAACCCGTTCCCTTGGTGCTAGATGAACGAACGTCTCTCCACTTGCTCAGTTCTGAGAGATAAGTGTGTGTGAAAGCCGTCCTTCACCTAGCTTTTTGGGAACACAAAGTTTCTTTTCAGTTGCAAACTCCATTCCATACATATATATGGGGAGGTACTAGCTCCAACACGCTTTTACAGTGAAAACTGCAGGAACTTCAAACTGGCACTAGGAAACAGACTGAGAAAGCAGAGAAAAAGTGTCTCCTGCAACCCGTTCCCTTGGTGCTAGATGAACGAACGTCTCTCCACTTGCTCAGTTCTAAGAGATAAGTGTGTGTGAAAGCCGTCCTTCACCTAGCTGTTTGGGAACACAAAGTTTCTTTTCAGTTGCAAACTCCATTCCATACATATATATTTGGAATTAGAAGCTCCAACTCGGTTTTACAGTGAAAACTGCAGGAACTTCAAACCGGCACTAGGAAACAGACTGAGAAAGCAGAGAAAAAGTGTCTCCTGCAACCCGTTCCCTTGGTGCTAGATGAACGAACGTCTCTCCACTTGCTCAGTTCTGAGAGATAAGTGTGTGTGAAAGCCGTCCTTCACCTAGCTTGTTGGGAACACAAAGTTTATTTTCAGTTGCAAACCCCATTCCATACATATACATGGGGAGGTACAAGCTCCAACTCGGTTTTACAGTGAAAACTGCAGGAACTTCAAACCGGCACTAGGAAACAGACTGAGAAAGCAGAGAAAAAGTGTCTCCTGCAACCCGTTCCCTTGGTGCTAGATGAACGAACGTCTCTCCACTTGCTCAGTTCTGAGAGATAAGTGTGTGTGAAAGCCGTCCTTCACCTAGCTTGTTGGGAACACAAAGTTTCTTTTCAGTTGCAAACTCCATTCCATACATATATATGGGGAGGTACTAGCTCCAACTCGCTTTTACAGTGAAAACTGCAGGAACTTCAAACCGGCACTAGGAAACAGACTGAGAAAGCAGAGAAAAAGTGTCTCCTGCAACCCGTTCCCTTGGTGCTAGATGAACGAACGTCTCTCCACTTGCTCAGTTCTGAGAGATAAGTGTGTGTGAAAGCCGTCCTTCACCTAGCTGTTTGGGAACACAAAGTTTCTTTTCAGTTGCAAACTCCATTCCATACATATATATTTGGAATTAGAAGCTCCAACTCGGTTTTACAGTGAAAACTGCAGGAACTTCAAACCGGCACTAGGAAACAGACTGAGAAATCAGAGAAAAAGTGTCTCCTGCAACCCGTTCCCTTGGTGCTAGATGAACGAACGTCTCTCCACTTGCTCAGTTCTGAGAGATAAGTGTGTGTGAAAGCCGTCCTTCACCTAGCTTGTTGGGAACACAAAGTTTATTTTCAGTTGCAAACCCCATTCCATACATATACATGGGGAGGTACAAGCTCCAACTCGGTTTTACAGTGAAAACTGCAGGAACTTCAAACCGGCACTAGGAAACAGACTGAGAAAGCAGAGAAAAAGTGTCTCCTGCAACCCGTTCCCTTGGTGCTAGATGAACGAACGTCTCTCCACTTGCTCAGTTCTGAGAGATAAGTGTGTGTGAAAGCCGTCCTTCACCTAGCTTTTTGGGAACACAAAGTTTCTTTTCAGTTGCAAACTCCATTCCATACATATATATGGGGAGGTACTAGCTCCAACTCGCTTTTACAGTGAAAACTGCAGGAACTTCAAACTGGCACTAGGAAACAGACTGAGAAAGCAGAGAAAAAGTGTCTCCTGCAACCCGTTCCTTTGGTGCTAGATGAACGAACGTCTCTCCACTTGCTCAGTTCTGAGAGATAAGTGTGTGTGAAAGCCGTCCTTCACCTAGCTGTTTGGGAACACAAAGTTTCTTTTCAGATGCAAACTCCATTCCATACATATATATTTGGAATTAGAAGCTCCAACTCGGTTTTACAGTGAAAACTGCAGGAACTTTAAACCGGCACTAGGAAACAGACTGAGAAAGCAGAGAAAAAGTGTCTCCTGCAACCCGTTCCCTTGGTGCTAGATGAACGAACGTCTCTCCACTTGCTCAGTTCTGAGAGATAAGTGTGTGTGAAAGCCGTCCTTCACCTAGCTTGTTGGGAACACAAAGTTTATTTTCAGTTGCAAACCCCATTCCATACATATACATGGGGAGGTACAAGCTCCAACTCGGTTTTACAGTGAAAACTGCAGGAACTTCAAACCGGCACTAGGAAACAGACTGAGAAAGCAGAGAAAAAGTGTCTCCTGCAACCCGTTCCCTTGGTGCTAGATGAACGAACGTCTCTCCACTTGCTCAGTTCTGAGAGATAAGTGTGTGTGAAAGCCGTCCTTCACCTAGCTTGTTGGGAACACAAAGTTTCTTTTCAGTTGCAAACTCCATTCCATACATATATATGGGGAGGTACTAGCTCCAACTCGCTTTTACAGTGAAAACTGCAGGAACTTCAAACCGGCACTAGGAAACAGACTGAGAAAGCAGAGAAAAAGTGTCTCCTGCAACCCGTTCCCTTGGTGCTAGATGAACGAACGTCTCTCCACTTGCTCAGTTCTGAGAGATAAGTGTGTGTGAAAGCCGTCCTTCACCTAGCTGTTTGGGAACACAAAGTTTCTTTTCAGTTGCAAACTCCATTCCATACATATATATTTGGAATTAGAAGCTCCAACTCGGTTTTACAGTGAAAACTGCAGGAACTTCAAACCGGCACTAGGAAACAGACTGAGAAAGCAGAGAAAAAGTGTCTCCTGCAACCCGTTCCCTTGGTGCTAGATGAACGAACGTCTCTCCACTTGCTCAGTTCTGAGAGATAAGTGTGTGTGAAAGCCGTCCTTCACCTAGCTTGTTGGGAACACAAAGTTTATTTTCAGTTGCAAACCCCATTCCATACATATACATGGGGAGGTACAAGCTCCAACTCGGTTTTACAGTGAAAACTGCAGGAACTTCAAACCGGCACTAGGAAACAGACTGAGAAAGCAGAGAAAAAGTGTCTCCTGCAACCCGTTCCCTTGGTGCTAGATGAACGAACGTCTCTCCACTTGCTCAGTTCTGAGAGATAAGTGTGTGTGAAAGCCGTCCTTCACCTAGCTTTTTGGGAACACAAAGTTTCTTTTCAGTTGCAAACTCCATTCCATACATATATATGGGGAGGTACTAGCTCCAACTCGCTTTTACAGTGAAAACTGCAGGAACTTCAAACTGGCACTAGGAAACAGACTGAGAAAGCAGAGAAAAAGTGTCTCCTGCAACCCGTTCCCTTGGTGCTAGATGAACGAACGTCTCTCCACTTGCTCAGTTCTGAGAGATAAGTGTGTGTGAAAGCCGTCCTTCACCTAGCTGTTTGGGAACACAAAGTTTCTTTTCAGTTGCAAACTCCATTCCATACATATATATTTGGAATTAGAAGCTCCAACTCGGTTTTACAGTGAAAACTGCAGGAACTTCAAACCGGCACTAGGAAACAGACTGAGAAAGCAGAGAAAAAGTGTCTCCTGCAACCCGTTCCCTTGGTGCTAGATGAACGAACGTCTCTCCACTTGCTCAGTTCTGAGAGATAAGTGTGTGTGAAAGCCGTCCTTCACCTAGCTTGTTGGGAACACAAAGTTTATTTTCAGTTGCAAACCCCATTCCATACATATACATGGGGAGGTACAAGCTCCAACTCGGTTTTACAGTGAAAACTGCAGGAACTTCAAACCGGCACTAGGAAACAGACTGAGAAAGCAGAGAAAAAGTGTCTCCTGCAACCCGTTCCCTTGGTGCTAGATGAACGAACGTCTCTCCACTTGCTCAGTTCTGAGAGATAAGTGTGTGTGAAAGCCGTCCTTCACCTAGCTTGTTGGGAACACAAAGTTTCTTTTCAGTTGCAAACTCCATTCCATACATATATATGGGGAGGTACTAGCTCCAACTCGCTTTTACAGTGAAAACTGCAGGAACTTCAAACCGGCACTAGGAAACAGACTGAGAAAGCAGAGAAAAAGTGTCTCCTGCAACCCGTTCCCTTGGTGCTAGATGAACGAACGTCTCTCCACTTGCTCAGTTCTGAGAGATAAGTGTGTGTGAAAGCCGTCCTTCACCTAGCTGTTTGGGAACACAAAGTTTCTTTTCAGTTGCAAACTCCATTCCATACATATATATTTGGAATTAGAAGCTCCAACTCGGTTTTACAGTGAAAACTGCAGGAACTTCAAACCGGCACTAGGAAACAGACTGAGAAATCAGAGAAAAATTGTCTCCTGCAACCCGTTCCCTTGGTGCTAGATGAACGAACGTCTCTCCACTTGCTCAGTTCTGAGAGATAAGTGTGTGTGAAAGCCGTCCTTCACCTAGCTTGTTGGGAACACAAAGTTTATTTTCAGTTGCAAACCCCATTCCATACATATACATGGGGAGGTACAAGCTCCAACTCGGTTTTACAGTGAAAACTGCAGGAACTTCAAACCGGCACTAGGAAACAGACTGAGAAAGCAGAGAAAAAGTGTCTCCTGCAACCCGTTCCCTTGGTGCTAGATGAACGAACGTCTCTCCACTTGCTCAGTTCTGAGAGATAAGTGTGTGTGAAAGCCGTCCTTCACCTAGCTTTTTGGGAACACAAAGTTTCTTTTCAGTTGCAAACTCCATTCCATACATAGATATGGGGAGGTACTAGCTCCAACTCGCTTTTACAGTGAAAACTGCAGGAACTTCAAACCGGCACTAGGAAACAGACTGAGAAAGCAGAGAAAAAGTGTCTCCTGCAACCCGTTCCCTTGGTGCTAGATGAATGAACGTCTCTCCACTTGCTCAGTTCTGAGAGATAAGTGTGTGTGAAAGCCGTCCTTCACCTAGCTGTTTGGGAACACAAAGTTTCTTTTCAGTTGCAAACTCCATTCCATACATATATATTTGGAGGTAGAAGCTCCAACTCGGTTTTACAGTGAAAACTGCAGGAACTTCAAACCGGCACTAGGAAACAGACTGAGAAAGCAGAGAAAAAGTGTCTCCTGCAACCCGTTCCCTTGGTGCTAGATGAACGAACGTCTCTCCACTTGCTCAGTTCTGAGAGATAAGTGTGTGTGAAAGCCGTCCTTCACCTAGCTTGTTGGGAACACAAAGTTTCTTTTCAGTTGCAAACCCCATTCCATACATATACATGGGGAGGTACAAGCTCCAACTCGGTTTTACAGTGAAAACTGCAGGAACTTCAAACCGGCACTAGGAAACAGACTGAGAAAGCAGAGAAAAAGTGTCTCCTGCAACCCGTTCCCTTGGTGCTAGATGAACGAACGTCTCTCCACTTGCTCAGTTCTGAGAGATAAGTGTGTGTGAAAGCCGTCCTTCACCTAGCTTTTTGGGAACACAAAGTTTCTTTTCAGTTGCAAACTCCATTCCATACATATATATAGGGAGGTACTAGCTCCAACTCGGTTTGACAGTGAAAACTGCAGGAACTTCAAACCGGCACTAGGAAACAGACTGAGAAAGCAGAGAAAAAGTGTCTCCTGCAACCCGTTCCCTTGGTGCTAGATGAACGAACGTCTCTCCACTTGCTCAGTTCTGAGAGATAAGTGTGTGTGAAAGCCGTCCTTCACCTAGCTTGTTGGGAACACAAAGTTTCTTTTCAGTTGCAAACTCCATTCCATACATATATATGGGGAGGTACAAGCTCCAACTCGGTTTTACAGTGAAAACTGCAGGAACTTCAAACCGGCACTAGGAAACAGACTGAGAAAGCAGAGAAAAAGTGTCTCCTGCAACCCGTTCCCTTGGTGCTAGATGAACGAACGTCTCTCCACTTGCTCAGTTCTGAGAGATAAGTGTGTGTGAAAGCCGTCCTTCACCTAGCTTGTTGGGAACACAAAGTTTCTTTTCAGTTGCAAACTCCATTCCATACATATATATGGGGAGGTACTAGCTCCAACTCGGTTTTACAGTGAAAACTGCAGGAACTTCAAACCGGCACTAGGAAACAGACTGAGAAAGCAGAGAAAAAGTGTCTCCTGCAACCCGTTCCCTTGGTGCTAGATGAACGAAAGTCTCTCCACTTGCTCAGTTCTGAGAGATAAGTGTGTGTGAAAGCCGTCCTTCACCTAGCTTGTTGGGAACACAAAGTTTCTTTTCAGTTGCAAACTCCATTCCATACATATATATGGGGAGGTACAAGCTCCAACTCGGTTTTACAGTGAAAACTGCAGGAACTTCAAACCGGCACTAGGAAACAGACTGAGAAAGCAGAGAAAAAGTGTCTCCTGCAACCCGTTCCCTTGGTGCTAGATGAACGAACGTCTCTCCACTTGCTCAGTTCTGAGAGATAAGTGTGTGTGAAAGCCGTCCTTCACCTAGCTGTTTGGGAACACAAAGTTTCTTTTCAGTTGCAAACTCCATTCCATACATATATATTTGGAGGTAGAAGCTCCAACTCGGTTTTACAGTGAAAACTGCAGGAACTTCAAACCGGCACTAGGAAACAGTCTGAGAAAGCAGAGAAAAAGTGCCTCCTGCAACCCGTTCCCATGGTGCTAGATGAACGAACGTCTCTCCACTTGCTCAGTTCTGAGAGATAAGTGTGTGTGAAAGCCGTCCTTCACCTAGCTTGTTGGGAACACAAAGTTTCTTTTCAGTTGCAAACTCCATTCCATACATATATATGGGGAGGTACAAGCTCCAACTCGGTTTTACAGTGAAAACTGCAGGAACTTCAAACCGGCACTAGGAAACAGACTGAGAAAGCAGAGAAAAAGTGTCTCCTGCAACCCGTTCCCTTGGTGCTAGATGAACGAACGTCTCTCCACTTGCTCAGTTCTGAGAGATAAGTGTGTGTGAAAGCCGTCCTTCACCTAGCTTGTTGGGAACACAAAGTTTCTTTTCAGTTGCAAACTCCATTCCATACATATATATGGGGAGGTACTAGCTCCAACTCGGTTTTACAGTGAAAACTGCAGGAACTTCAAACCGGCACTAGGAAACAGACTGAGAAAGCAGAGAAAAAGTGTCTCCTGCAACCCGTTCCCTTGGTGCTAGATGAACGAACCTCTCTCCACTTGCTCAGTTCTGAGAGATAAGTGTGTGTGAAAGCCGTCCTTCACCTAGCTTGTTGGGAACACAAAGTTTCTTTTCAGTTGCAAACTCCATTCCATACATATATATGGGGAGGTACTAGCTCCAACTCGGTTTTACAGTGAAAACTGCAGGAACTTCAAACCGGCACTAGGAAACAGACTGAGAAAGCAGAGAAAAAGTGTCTCCTGCAACCCGTTCCCTTGGTGCTAGATGAACGAAAGTCTCTCCACTTGCTCAGTTCTGAGAGATAAGTGTGTGTGAAAGCATTCCTTCACCTAGCTTGTTGGGAACACAAAGTTTCTTTTCAGTTGCAAACTCCATTCCATACATATATATGGGGAGGTACAAGCTCCAACTCGGTTTTACAGTGAAAACTGCAGGAACTTCAAACCGGCACTAGGAAACAGACTGAGAAAGCAGAGAAAAAGTGTCTCCTGCAACCCGTTCCCTTGGTGCTAGATGAACGAACGTCTCTCCACTTGCTCAGTTCTGAGAGATAAGTGTGTGTGAAAGCCGTCCTTCACCTAGCTTTTTGGGAACACAAAGTTTCTTTTCAGTTGCAAACTCCATTCCATACATATATATTTGGAGGTAGAAGCTCCAACTCGGTTTTACAGTGAAAACTGCAGGAACTTCAAACCGGCACTAGGAAACAGTCTGAGAAAGCAGAGAAAAAGTGCCTCCTGCAACCCGTTCCCTTGGTGCTAGATGAACGAACGTCTCTCCACTTGCTCAGTTCTGAGAGATAAGTGTGTGTGAAAGCCGTCCTTCACCTAGCTTGTTGGGAACACAAAGTTTCTTTTCAGTTGCAAACTCCATTCCATACATATATATGGGGAGGTACAAGCTCCAACTCGGTTTTACAGTGAAAACTGCAGGAACTTCAAACCGGCACTAGGAAACAGACTGAGAATGCAGAGAAAAAGTGTCTCCTGCAACCCGTTCCCTTGGTGCTAGATGAACGAACGTCTCTCCACTTGCTCAGTTCTGAGAGATAAGTGTGTGTGAAAGCCGTCCTTCACGTAGCTTGTTGGGAACACAAAGTTTCTTTTCAGTTGCAAACTCCATTCCATACATATATATGGGGAGGTACTAGCTCCAACTCGGTTTGACAGTGAAAACTGCAGGAACTTCAAACCGGCACTAGGAAACAGACTGAGAAAGCAGAGAAAAAGTGTCTCCTGCAACCCGTTCCCTTGGTGCTAGATGAACGAACGTCTCTCCACTTGCTCAGTTCTGAGAGATAAGTGTGTGTGAAAGCCGTCCTTCACCTAGCTTGTTGGGAACACAAAGTTTATTTTCAGTTGCAAACCCCATTCCATACATATACATGGGGAGGTACAAGCTCCAACTCGGTTTTACAGTGAAAACTGCAGGAACTTCAAACCGGCACTAGGAAACAGACTGAGAAAGCAGAGAAAAAGTGTCTCCTGCAACCCGTTCCCTTGGTGCTAGATGAACGAACGTCTCTCCACTTGCTCAGTTCTGAGAGATAAGTGTGTGTGAAAGCCGTCCTTCACCTAGCTTGTTGGGAACACAAAGTTTCTTTTCAGTTGCAAACTCCATTCCATACATATATATTTGGAATTAGAAGCTCCAACTCGGTTTTACAGTGAAAACTGCAGGAACTTCAAACCGGCACTAGGAAACAGACTGAGAAAGCAGAGAAAAAGTGTCTCCTGCAACCCGTTCCCTTGGTGCTAGATGAACGAAAGTCTCTCCACTTGCTCAGTTCTGAGAGATAAGTGTGTGTGAAAGCCGTCCTTCACCTAGCTTGTTGGGAACACAAAGTTTCTTTTCAGTTGCAAACTCCATTCCATACATATATATGGGGAGGTACAAGCTCCAACTCGGTTTTACAGTGAAAACTGCAGGAACTTCAAACCGGCACTAGGAAACAGACTGAGAAAGCAGAGAAAAAGTGTCTCCTGCAACCCGTTCCCTTGGTGCTAGATGAACGAACGTCTCTCCACTTGCTCAGTTCTGAGAGATAAGTGTGTGTGAAAGCCGTCCTTCACCTAGCTTGTTGGGAACACAAAGTTTCTTTTCAGTTGCAAACTCCATTCCATACATATATATGGGGAGGTACTAGCTCCAACTCGGTTTTACAGTGAAAACTGCAGGAACTTCAAACCGGCACTAGGAAACAGACTGAGAAAGCAGAGAAAAAGTGTCTCCTGCAACCCGTTCCCTTGGTGCTAGATGAACGAACGTCTCTCCACTTGCTCAGTTCTGAGAGATAAGTGTGTGTGAAAGCCGTCCTTCACCTAGCTTGTTGGGAACACAAAGTTTCTTTTCAGTTGCAAACTCCATTCCATACATATATATGGGGAGGTACTAGCTCCAACTCGGTTTTACAGTGAAAACTGCAGGAACTTCAAACCGGCACTAGGAAACAGACTGAGAAAGCAGAGAAAAAGTGTCTCCTGCAACCCGTTCCCTTGGTGCTAGATGAACGAACGTCTCTCCACTTGCTCAGTTCTGAGAGATAAGTGTGTGTGAAAGCCGTCCTTCACCTAGCTTGTTGGGAACACAAAGTTTATTTTCAGTTGCAAACCCCATTCCATACATATACATGGGGAGGTACAAGCTCCAACTCGGTTTTACAGTGAAAACTGCAGGAACTTCAAACCGGCACTAGGAAACAGACTGAGAAAGCAGAGAAAAAGTGTCTCCTGCAACCCGTTCCCTTGGTGCTAGATGAACGAACGTCTCTCCACTTGCTCAGTTCTGAGAGATAAGTGTGTGTGAAAGCCGTCCTTCACCTAGCTTGTTGGGAACACAAAGTTTCTTTTCAGTTGCAAACTCCATTCCATACATATATATGGGGAGGTACTAGCTCCAACTCGGTTTTACAGTGAAAACTGCAGGAACTTCAAACCGGCACTAGGAAACAGACTGAGAAAGCAGAGAAAAAGTGTCTCCTGCAACCCGTTCCCTTGGTGCTAGATGAACGAACGTCTCTCCACTTGCTCAGTTCTGAGAGATAAGTGTGTGTGAAAGCCGTCCTTCACCTAGCTTGTTGGGAACACAAAGTTTCTTTTCAGTTGCAAACTCCATTCCATACATATATATGGGGAGGTACTAGCTCCAACTCGGTTTGACAGTGAAAACTGCAGGAACTTCAAACCGGCACTAGGAAACAGACTGAGAAAGCAGAGAAAAAGTGTCTCCTGCAACCCGTTCCCTTGGTGCTAGATGAACGAACGTCTCTCCACTTGCTCAGTTCTGAGAGATAAGTGTGTGTGAAAGCCGTCCTTCACCTAGCTTGTTGGGAACACAAAGTTTATTTTCAGTTGCAAACCCCATTCCATACATATACATGGGGAGGTACAAGCTCCAACTCGGTTTTACAGTGAAAACTGCAGGAACTTCAAACCGGCACTAGGAAACAGACTGAGAAAGCAGAGAAAAAGTGTCTCCTGCAACCCGTTCCCTTGGTGCTAGATGAACGAACGTCTCTCCACTTGCTCAGTTCTGAGAGATAAGTGTGTGTGAAAGCCGTCCTTCACCTAGCTTGTTGGGAACACAAAGTTTCTTTTCAGTTGCAAACTCCATTCCATACATATATATGGGGAGGTACAAGCTCCAACTCGGTTTTACAGTGAAAACTGCAGGAACTTCAAACCGGCACTAGGAAACAGACTGAGAAAGCAGAGAAAAAGTGTCTCCTGCAACCCGTTCCCTTGGTGCTAGATGAACGAACGTCTCTCCACTTGCTCAGTTCTGAGAGATAAGTGTGTGTGAAAGCCGTCCTTCACCTAGCTGTTTGGGAACACAAAGTTTCTTTTCAGTTGCAAACTCCATTCCATACATATATATTTGGAATTAGAAGCTCCAACTCGGTTTTACAGTGAAAACTGCAGGAACTTCAAACCGGCACTAGGAAACAGACTGAGAAAGCAGAGAAAAAGTGTCTCCTGCAACCCGTTCCCTTGGTGCTAGATGAACGAAAGTCTATCCACTTGCTCAGTTCTGAGAGATAAGTGTGTGTGAAAGCCGTCCTTCACCTAGCTTGTTGGGAACACAAAGTTTCTTTTCAGTTGCAAACTCCATTCCATACATATATATGGGGAGGTACAAGCTCCAACTCGGTTTTACAGTGAAAACTGCAGGAACTTCAAACCGGCACTAGGAAACAGACTGAGAAAGCAGAGAAAAAGTGTCTCCTGCAACCCGTTCCCTTGGTGCTAGATGAACGAACGTCTCTCCACTTGCTCAGTTCTGAGAGATAAGTGTGTGTGAAAGCCGTCCTTCACCTAGCTTTTTGGGAACACAAAGTTTCTTTTCAGTTGCAAACTCCATTCCATACATATATATTTGGAGGTAGAAGCTCCAACTCGGTTTTACAGTGAAAACTGCAGGAACTTCAAACCGGCACTAGGAAACAGTCTGAGAAAGCAGAGAAAAAGTGCCTCCTGCAACCCGTTCCCTTGGTGCTAGATGAACGAACGTCTCTCCACTTGCTCAGTTCTGAGAGATAAGTGTGTGTGAAAGCCGTCCTTCACCTAGCTTGTTGGGAACACAAAGTTTCTTTTCAGTTGCAAACTCCATTCCATACATATATATGGGGAGGTACAAGCTCCAACTCGGTTTTACAGTGAAAACTGCAGGAACTTCAAACCGGCACTAGGAAACAGACTGAGAAAGCAGAGAAAAAGTGTCTCCTGCAACCCGTTCCCTTGGTGCTAGATGAACGAACGTCTCTCCACTTGCTCAGTTCTGAGAGATAAGTGTGTGTGAAAGCCGTCCTTCACCTAGCTTGTTGGGAACACAAAGTTTCTTTTCAGTTGCAAACTCCATTCCATACATATATATGGGGAGGTACTAGCTCCAACTCGGTTTGACAGTGAAAACTGCAGGAACTTCAAACCGGCACTAGGAAACAGACTGAGAAAGCAGAGAAAAAGTGTCTCCTGCAACCCGTTCCCTTGGTGCTAGATGAACGAACGTCTCTCCACTTGCTCAACGCAGCGCTCGACTGT